>NC_133781.1:2120074-2123879 GCF_003597395.2 Chelonoidis abingdonii | reverse complement strand
GAGACTGTTCAGTTTGGCCAATGTCCATGGCAGAGGGGCATTGCTGGCACATGATGGCATCTATTACATTAGTAAATGTGCAAGTGAGTGAGCCTCTGATGGTGTGGCTGGTATGGTTGGGGCCTATGATCCTGTCGCTGGAGCAGATATGGGGACAGAGTTGGCAATGGGGTTTGTTGCAAGGATTGGTTCCTGGGTTAGTGTTTCTGGTGTGGTGTGTAGTTGCTGGTGAGTATTTGCCTCAGGTTGGAGGGCTGTCTGTAAGCAAGGACTGGTCTGCCTTCAACGGTTTTGTTTTCTAAGCTAGTTCCTAAATATCTAAGCTTTGTTGTTGTTGTTTTGTCTAGTAGTCTGTTAGTTTTAATTTTAAGTTTTAAGTCAGTCAGTTAAGTAAACTAAGTTAGCTTCAATAGCACCTAGCTTTAACTTCCTTTAGAAGTGAGGAACCTGGATCTGAACTTTCTTGGCATACCTTTGTCTCTTACCACCAGGTTATCAAGGAAGGGTGTGAGCAGATGGAGCAACTCGACACCCACCCTCTCCTGCAGCCGGTGTCCCATAACTTTTGCCCTTGCACCCCCATATCACTGACAACACAATGTGGCCACCATCCAGTCCCCTGTCACCACCCGCTGCCTCCCATTCCTGCTCCTGTCCAGCCCAGCCCACTCCCAGCAGTACCCACTGCACTCAACCCCCATTCCACTGCAGTTTACCCTTGATGAAGTCCAGCACCCTTTGCACATCACTACAAACAGCAAGTCTGCATATGATACCTGGATATATGCCAATCTGTGAATGTCCAGGGTGCCTCTCGTTCCTCCCCTGCTCTTTTCCCCCATTGCCCTGTGTGTCTCTCCAGCTATTGTATTTTTCTAATAAATGATTTTTTTTTTGGTTTGGAAGACATCGTTATTGTATAACATGTAAGCAAGCATAGCACAGGAAAGCTACATGTACTGCTAGTCAGTACACCATACGGAGCAATGTCTCCCATGCATGGCACCACACATTACTGGCTCTCAGCATTGAATTTCTGCCACAAGGCGTCCGTGATCCTCATGGCCCCGTGCTGTGCCCCTCTAATAGCCCTGATTTCTGGCTGTTCAAATTCAGCCTCCAGGCATTAAGCTCTGTGGCCCAGCGCTGCGTGAAGCTTTCATCCTTCCCTTCACAAATATTATGGAGGGCACAGCACGTGGCTATATGCATAAGGATGTTGTCATCGCCCAGGTCCAGCTTCACATACAGACATCTCCAGGCCTTTAAATGATCAAATGCACACTCAACAGTCATTCTGTACCTATTCAACCTGTTGTTGAACTTCTCCTTGCTGTTGACTCCCCTTGTATGGCTTCATAAGCCATGGCATCAAGGGGTAGGCGGGATCTCTCAGGATCACTATGCACATTTCCACTTCTCCTACAGAGATCTTTTGGACTGAGAAAAAAGTCCTGGCTTGAAGCTTCCTTAACAGGCCTGTGTTCTGAAAGATGCATGTGTCATGCACCTTTCCAGACAGCGCCAGCTCCAGGCAGCAGCATTCCAAGCAGGTGCTTGAGGTGGCAATCTGCAAGGGGCGGCAGTCCGTGTGTTTTTGCCCCCAAGCTTTGCGCCGAATTGCCTCAGTGGAAGGCAGGGTCATTCCGTGTGCCATTAGGGTGGCATGTGCGTTTCCGTGGCTGCGCAATTCGGCGGCAGGTTCTATGTTCACCTGTCCTGTTCAGCTGGCTGAAGACAGAAGCTGCCACTGAATTGCCGCCACCGCGAAAATGCATGAGCCGCCTTAAGGGCACATGGACTGCCCCCACCCTCCGCGGCGTCAATTCAGTGAGCTGCTTGGGGCGGCAAAAACTGTAGAGCCTACCCTGTTTTCACACCAGCTTGTGTTCATGTCTGTGAAATGCCCACGGTGATCCACAAGCGCTTGGAGAACCATTGAGAAATTGGAGAACCATTGAGAAACCCTTGCGATTAATGTACTTGGTGGCTAGGCAATCTTGTGCCAGAATTGGAATGTGCATGCCATCTATCACCATGCCGCAGTTAAGGAAGCCCATTTGTGCAAAGCCATCCACAATGTCACACATATTGCCAAGAGCCACAGTTTTTCTGAGCAGGATGCAATTAATGGCCTTGCACAATTCCATCAACATGAGTCCAATGGTCGACTTGCCCACTCCAAACTGGTTAGTGATAGATTGATAGCTGTTTGGAGTATCCAGCTTCCAGAGTGCGATCACCACATGCTTCTCCATCAGCAAAGCAGCTTTCATTCTCGCATCCCTGCACCACAGGATGAGGGAGAGCTCAGCACATAGTCCCATGAAAGTGGCTTTTCTCATCTAAAAGTTCTGCAGCCATTGCCCATCATCCCAGACTTCCATGATGATATGAACCCACCACTCGGTACTTGTTTCCTGAGCCTAAATGTGGCGTTCCACTGCGGTCAGCATGTCCATGAATGCCACAAATAATCTTGTGTTGTATCTACTACATGTGTCAACATCATTGTTGGCCTCCTCATCCTCACTCTCTTCACTTTGTAGTTTAAGGAATAACTGGACTGCCATTCATGATGTGGTAGTGAGACCCATCATCATATTCTTCAACAGTTCAGGATCCATTCCTGCAGACTGAAGAGGCAGAGCACACAGAACAAAAGCTATTGAAAGATGGTGCCAAATGCGGACAGAAGCAAAGGGGCTGCCGGCATTAGAAGCGATGCATGAAGAGCAATGGGCCAGGATCCAGGATGCCCTGTGACCCTCTTCCGCCTTCCCACAAGCCTCAGTGGCAGAAGAGGAAGAGGTACTCTGTAGGATAGCTGCCCACAGTGTACCACTCCGAATGCTGCTGCAAGTGACGCAAGTGTGCTCACGCCATTGCGCTGGAAGCTGACAGTGTGAACACACACAAGCGTTTCCCTGTGACGCTCTCTGAGGGGTGCTGTAACTCCCGGCGCTTTACATCTGCAAGTGTAGACATAGCCTACACTTAGTTAAACCTTGTAAAATGCTGTGTGAACACTTATTTCAGTTTGAACCAGGCTTATTTCAGTTCAGCCCAAGTCAATTAGGAATCAGGTTAAACTGAACCGCAGTGAGCTTCTTTTAAAATGAGGCCGTGTCTACACTGGCAAGTTACAGTGCAGTAATTTACTCGCTCAGGGGTGTGAAAAAAAACCCTCCTGAGCACAGCAAGTTTGAGTGCAGTAAAGTGCCAGTGAAGACAGGCTCCGAGTGCTCCCAACACTCTGAGCTATTCCCCTCATGGAAGTGGATTACATAGAGAACTGAGAGAGCTCTCTCCTAAGCACTCATGAGCAACCACACAGTCATATCAAAGCAGTGCCATGACAGTGCTTTGACATTCAGTGTAGCCATAGCCTGAAATAGAGGAGCATCCACACGGGTGTGATGTTGCACTCCATATGCTTTATGGAAATATGCTTCTGAATGTGAATATGATGTAACTGGAATATGCTTTACGCAAAAGGTCTCTTGTATGATGTCATTAGAAAGCTTGTAATCTACTGAGTGTGTTCATCCTATTTGTTTGCATGTATTATTTCTATGTCTGGAGTTAGGGAAACAAGATATAAACTTGTATCACTCTTGTATTCACAGCAGGTGAGGGCCATCAGTGTGGCATTAGGAACTTGATGATCTTGGCACAAAAAGTGGGAATGTGCTAATAAAGTTTGTGGATGACACAAAGCTGGAAGGTATTGCCAATACAGAGAAGGACCGGGATATCATACAGGAAGATCTGGATGACCTTGTAAACTGGAGTAATAGTAATA
>NC_133781.1:2108623-2118621 GCF_003597395.2 Chelonoidis abingdonii | reverse complement strand
TTGGATATTAGGAAAACTTTTTCACTAGGAGGGTGGTGAAACACTGGAATGGGTTACCTAGGGAGGTGGTGGAATCTCCATCCTCAGAGGTTTTTAAGGCCCAGCTTGACAAAGCCTTGGCTGGGATGATTTAGTTGGTGTTGGCCCTGATTTGAACAAGGGATTGGACTATATGATCTCCTGAGGTCTCTTCCAACCCTAATATTCTATGATTCTAGGGGTGGGGACAACACAGACAAAAGGTTCCCACCATGTGCCAAAGATATTAAAGAGGGTGGAGCAGGACAAAGGAGGCTGCCAGTCATGAAAAAAATGCCTGCTTATCACCTGAGATGTCTGCTGGCTCTAACAAAGACTGTACCAGGGGAAAGGATTGGACCCAGACTAGGAAGGAGGTTGATCTGTGATAGAAACTTATTGGAACATTTTTGAGGGTGAGATGTTTCCTGTAATCAGTTTCTTAATTAGACTTGTCTGTTTTGTTTCATTTTGCTCTGTGACTTACTTTGTTCTGTCTGTTATTATTTGAAACCACTTAAATCCTAATTTTTACACTTAATAAAAAAAAGCTTTTATTAATAAACCCAGAGTAAGTAATTGGTACCTGGGGAACAAACAGCTGTGCATCTCCCTCTATCAGTGTCGTAGAGAGAGGACCATTTATGAATTTACCTTATATAAGCTTTATACAGAGTAAAATGGATTTATTTGGGGTTCAGGCTCCCAGAAAGGCTGGGAAAGTCCCTGTTAACTGAGAAGCCCCTGGGTTGAGTGAATCTCAGTTTCTGTGAATTGCAGAGGTGTGTGGCCCAACCACTGGGTCTGTGCTGGAGCTGAACTGGAGTGTCTGGCTCAGCAAGACAGGAGTGGAAGGGTGCCTGTTCTGGCAGGAAGGTTGTTCTCAGTGGTATCCCAGAACATCGAGTGATAGTCTTGAGGGGGGTCTCTGTGACCAAACCTGTAACAATGGGTTTGCTTTGGTTTAACTAAATTGGTTTGAAAAATAACGTCAGTGAAACTGGTGCAACATTCTGACGTGGACAAGGCCTGAGCCCTTGCCTAG
This sequence comes from Chelonoidis abingdonii, assembly GCF_003597395.2. Taxonomy (NCBI): domain Eukaryota; kingdom Metazoa; phylum Chordata; order Testudines; family Testudinidae; genus Chelonoidis; species Chelonoidis abingdonii. The sequence goes on along the minus strand of NC_133781.1, from coordinate 2,117,558 downwards.
ATTCCAAGTTGCACCAGTTTAATTAAACCAGTGTAAACCCCAATGAGGGCACACTTATGTTGATCTATAGTGGCTTATTTTGGTTTAGCTTAAGCCAGTGAGAAACCTACCTAAGCTAAATCTATAAAAGCCCCTCTTAGGCCTGGGCTGCACACACTGTTTGTCCCAGTGTAACCATTTTTTTGGTCAAAGGTGTGACTTTCTACCTAAACAGTTCTAGCCCCACAACCCATAGTGTGGCTGCATTGATACCAGTATAAAAGCTACTCCTCCTGGTAGAGCTTATTTATCTTCACATAAGGGAACAGCTGTACTGATATAAACATCTTTGTACAGGCATAACTGCCTTGGTGCTAGTGGGTGGTTAATCAAATTGGTTTAAAAAGACACCTTTAGTTAAACAAGTGCAACACTATGTGGCCAAGCCCCAGCATTTACAGTTGTGGTGATTAATATATTAATTCACAGTTAATGAACTTGAGTTAAAACAGGCCCCAAAACTCTTCTGGACAAACCAAATGGCAAATCCTTTCCTGTCTCACCATCCAGGGGACTCCAGGTGCAGACTCCCCCACTGACAGGCTGTCACAAAGGGGAAACAACTACTGGGTTTGTGAAGACTACACAGAGAGGACTGGGAGCCATGCGATGGGTTGGCAAAGAGGGCTCAAGTCCTAGGGATCCAGGACATGTATTAAGTGGTGATGTGAAATGTGGTGAGTGGGAACTTCAGCTGCAGAGAGACCTGGTCTATCCTGGATGGCAGAGCAGAGGAGTAGCAGGGGCTGGGGAATCTCAAATACCTCCCCTGACTGCAGGAAGCCACCATTGCTGCTGGGGAGTGGGGAGACAGCCGCTAGACAGCTTCAGAGCAGTTATTTGTCTCCCCAGGTCCTCTCCCTTTCCCATGCAATGATCCTGCAGCTATGAATACAGGGCATGCCAGGAGTCAGGCACCTGCGTGCCTAGGGATGCAGCAATGGCAGCGATGGCCTCTTTGGCCAAGAACACTATCACATATGATAAGTAGCACAGACATGAAGACAGGAAATAGTGGTGTGGAAAGGGTTCTGAACTGAATAATGTGGTAACAGTTTACATTTGGTGTTATTTTCTCAAGATAGTCAATTACACAATCATAACCATGTGACAAGGTGCTATTAGCAGCTACAAACAGAGCCCTTTGGAAGCGAGCAGCCTGGTCGCTGACCATACCCAGGACACCGGGTGCAGTTAGAGAAGAAGGCACTGAGTACTTTGGGTTTGGAAGGTGTGATGTTATCTGAATGAACTATGACCATATACATCATTATTGCAACCACTGTCATATAGTTGCAACAAATCTTGTACGAAGACGGTCAAGTAAGATATCTATGAAAAAGTTGTAGTTTGCTGATTGTGATTATACTACTTGTATGTGTGTAGAATTTATGTATCTGAAGTTATGAGTATTGGCTATGTATCTGTATTTCAATGTGTTTGATTCTAAGTAGCACCAGTGAAGCATTTGGCCAGCTCATTGAGAAGGGGATTATTCAGACTAAGTGCCCCATCAAGAAACACTTAACTGACAATGGACCCTATGAGACTCCAATCCACATCTGATGAGCCTTCCTGGGAATGTTCAAAGTAGCATGTGAGCAATGGCTGCCACCTGCAAAGAACTGAATCACTCAGGGACATAGGACTTGCGCATGTGACCCCAAACTCCATCTTCTGCTGTGATTTTTCACAGTAAGAACAATGGGGATCTTCCATATGATAGAGGACATAAAAAGGCCATGGAAGCCCCTCCATTTTGTCTTCAAACCTGCTTCTGATCTCTGGAGACACTTTGCTACAAACTGAAGCTCTAAACAAAGGAGTGAAGGACCCATCCAAATCTGTGGATGTACTCCAGAGACTTGATCTGAGCCAGCAGTTTATTCCATCACTGCTATAAGCCTGAACCAGGAACTTTTCAATTATTGTATATATTTGATTCTTTTAACCAATTTTAACTCTCATCTATATTTTTTCTTTTTTGAATAAACCGTTAGATTTTAGATCCTAAATGATTGGCAAAATCGTGATTTTGGGGGGTAAGATCTGATTTGTATATTGACCTGGATTTTGTGGCTGGCCCTTTCGGATTAGGAGAACCTTTAATTGGGGACACTGGTTTTCATAATCAGTCATCCCTATATGGAGTGCTACCGGTGGTACAAGGGAACTGGGGTACCTGAGGGAATTGCTTGTATGACTTCTGGTTAGCCAGTGGGGTGAAATGAAAGTCCTCTCTGTTTGGCTGGTTTGCTGTGCCTTAGAGGGGAAGAACCACCAGCCCGAGGCTGTGACTGCCCTGTTTCTCACCAGATTGCCCTGAATTGGTACTCTCAGTAGTGTCCCATGGGAGCACCCCTTGTTACAGAAGAGTAGAGGGGATCACTTGCACCTGTAGGGAGCCTGATGAGGCCACTAGCTCAGCGCTGAGAAGAAAGCAGCAGTATAAAAGGCTGAACCAGGGAGCAGGAAGGGGGCTCCTCATAACTGCTGCTATGCTGTGATACACCATAAAATGTAATAAAGACCCTTGGTGGAGGTTCCCTGGCAGATTGGAGGCTGCTTAATTCACACAGGTCTGCCAGCCCAGGGTTGCTGAAACTGATGGGGGAGCCCATTTATAGTTAGACATTTAAAAATGAACATTGCCTGCAATCTCTTCATGACACTTTGTGTTGTAAATTGTGAGTGACAACACATTTTTATGTTTTGTCAGATAGTAAAAACCATGTTGTATATTAACCTATTTGCCAAAATATTTTCCCATGTAATAACACAATGAGATTGGATACGAAACTATAGTAATTATACATAATTCAGTGAGAAACAGGGAAAGGAACACAGAGATTTCTGAAGGAAATTTTAGGGAAAAATTATCTATTCTTAAATTAACATTTCCCTGTGTTAAAAACTAGGAAAACACACAGCTTCAGCAGCCCATTCCACATAGACGCCAGCAGACTGGATAAAAACACAAATGAATCCATCAAAAGATAACTGTAGGGTGTTTATTTTCAAATAATCAAAGTAAGTTTAGGGCACTCTGACATGAATGGCATATTGTGAATACATTTTCAAAACTGAAATATTACATTGAAAATGTTCATAACACATCACGTTTAAAACAAAAAGTAGTCCTAGCAATGCCACGTGATGTGCCTCCCCTCATACTCTGCTCAGCTAGCTCTTGAAGAAATTAGGTTCAATGGCTAATTTGAAGGAATTAGATCAATGTCACTATTTTTACAGAGCATTCCTGAAGATGGTGGACAGAACCCAGAGGAACTGAGATGAATTTCCTGGAGCAACTTTATTTTCTTTATACTCTAAACCTCACATGACAACAAAATGTCACCCTTTCGACTGATTTATGGCCAAGAAGAAAGGTTTCCTAATAAAGCATCACCAAATTTCACGTTATGTGTCATCAAGTGCCAGTGTCCTTAATACAATTAACTTAATGTATGATGATTCAGTAAAGGAATACAACCCCGTCTCTGTTTCTTTACCAAAATATATTTGTTTCATCCTTAGAACCAAGAACATGAAGAGCCCAGCAGTACATTGAAATCAACAGTGGATGCTCACAGTACATTGGCTGCAAATCATATTTCTAAAGAAAAATAAACTAAGAAAAGGATATTGTAGAAGAGATTTCTATCTACAGGAAGATAGCGTTTGAGGTTGGGGACCGTGTTTTCTTAATTGATGTGAGAACAAGAAAGGAAGAGTCATATCTTGATTACCAATTATATGAAGCTTGAAAGTTAAAAAATCACATGAATTAATACTAACAGAAGTTCAAAGACTATTTTATAATCTTGTGTGAGTTAAATATACTCCTTAATTAATTCTATAATTTTTTCATAAATTAATTGTCAAAGGTGTAGTGCACGTATGTGTGTCAAAGGTGTAGGTGTATGAGCCCTGCCTGCCAGACAGAACCAGTCAAGACAATAAATAGAGGCAAAGTGAGTGAGAGCAGCTGCACATGTGTAGTTGTGATGTTTATGACACCTGTACATTGTAACTGAACAACCCAGTCTAACAATTTATTAATTGTTTTTGTTAAGATAAATATTTTGGATTTCTTGAAATTCCACAGCTGAAATACAAATAACATTATTTAGAGAAGTTAAACTTCAATATAGATTTGAGGGAAAAATTTAAAAAATAAATGTAAATGATTCCATTTCTAAAAATATGTTTAGATGCTTGTTTTTGAAATGTTGAAATGTAAATGAAAATGTTCTTGTATTTACACCTTGTGACAATAATAACAGTTTCTAATTTAGAATAATCTTTTTCTTTCATATTTTACACTGAGATTTCACAGGGGTAGAATATTCTGACAGGAGTGAATGATCCCTGTCCGTCACCATCTGCTACCCCTGGGCAGGGGGCGGGGAAAGGTGAGGGCAGCAAAAACCACCAGCTTTCTGGCAGTATTTCTTACCAGCATCACCCTGTGCCAGGGATGGAGCAAACACAAGGGGAGGGGGGAATCTGTCTTGCTCCTTTCAGCAAGTGGGTCCCATTCATCCAGGATGGGCTGGGGGTTGCCAGGTGTCCGGTTCTCAACTGGAACCTCCAGTTGAAAAGGGAAACTGGCAGCATGTGGTCAGCACAAAAAGTCCAGTTGCTGGAGTAACTGGCCCCCACCACTGGGGGCGGAAAGAGCAGCAGCGCTGGGAGGGGCCAGTCTGTGCTGCGCAGTCACTGTCAGGTAGAGAGATTCCCTCTGGCCTGAGCTGGGACCGGGCAGATTTTCAGGGGAGCCGCGTTTGTACCCCAAACATAGTAACCAGGACTGAAATAAGGGCAGAGCCTCCTGGAGAAGGTGTCAGTGAAAGTGAAGAGACGGGACCTGTCAGTCACATTGTAAAACGAGACCTCGCCCGCCTCATAGTCCAGGAAAATCCCCACCCGGCTGGGTTTGATGCTCATGGGGAGGGAGGTCGGGGGGGAGGTGAGGGCCTGGTAGACCCCACCCCTCAGCCACACAACCCAGTATCCATCCTCAGGTGTGAGTGTGACCTTCCGCTTCCTGCTCACAGATTCCCTACAAACCCCCAGGTACCAGCCTATCTTGCCTTCCACCTCCACCTCCCAGTAATGCCTCCCACCTATGAACCCCTCAGCGCCCAGGACCCAGATATCATGTTCAGCTCCCTCAGACTTGTTGGATGGATCCCAGGCTCCGTGGCTCACATGTTTCCGATCCTTAGACAGGTCGAGGTTGGGATGAGCTGTGTCAGGATCCAAAGTCACGTCCACTGGGGAGAGAGTCACGGAGTCAGAGCCACTGGCATCAAAGGGAAATTAACCTGCTTCCCCGTCACTCCCCACAGTGCCTGCCCCTTCCGTAGCATCCCCTCCTCCTGGCACCTTCCCCTTCATCCTCCCCCTGCCCTTCCCCTTGCCCTCTGCCCCCTGACACCAGCATCCCTCACCGCCCCCCCAGTGCCCCGGTGCCAGCTCCTCTGTTCACTTCTCCTCTGCCCCCCTCGAGTCACATCTCTGCCTTTGCCCCCATCTGCCTCCATGGTGCCTGCCCTTCCCTTCTCCCCTTTGGACCCCTGATGTAAGCCCTTTCCCTCATCCCATCTCTGCCCCACTGGTGCCCTCTCCTCTCCCTCTCTCTGCCCCCCGGTGCCCACATCCTCACCCACCCTCTCTCTGCCCCTCTGTGCTCACCCGTTCCCTTGCCCCCACTCTGCCCTCCAGTGCCCTTCTCCTCTCATCTCCTTTCATCTGCCCCTCTGCTCAGTCCTCACATCCCTCCTGGTGCCTGCCCCTTCCCTCGCCCCCCTGTCTTCCTGGCACCACCTCTCATGCCCTTTTCCACTTGTATGACTGTCCCTTTCCTTTGCTCCCCCGTTGCCTTCTGGGGTCTGCCCCACGCCTCTACCCCCCATGGCCCTCTGGCACCTGCACTACCCCTCACCCCTCTTTGTCCCCTTGTCACCTGTGTCTTCCCCACCACCTCCTTTCCGCTGGTGCCAGCCCCTCCTTCTACCCACCCTCTGCCTTCTCAGTGCCTGCCTCTCTGTTCACCCCTTGTGTCCCTGGTGCAAGCCCTGTCCCTCCCCCCCCGAGCCCCAGTGCTCATTCCTTTTCCTGCCCCCTTTGTCCCCTCATGCCCACCCTTCCCTCATCTCCAGTCCTGCCCTTCATGCATACTCTATGGCCCTGATGCCTGCCTCTCCTTTTCCCCCTTAGCGCCCCCCCTAGTGCCCACCCCTCCCATCACCCCATTCTTCCCCCGGCACATGACCCTCCTCTCACCTTCCTCTGCCCATTGGTGACTGCCCCAGCCAGCCCCTCTACCCCCAGACTTCTGCCTCACTCTGTGTTATAGAATCATAGAATATCAGGGTTGGAAGGGACCTCAGGAGATCATCTAGTCCAATCACCTGCTCAAAGCAGGACCAACACCAACTAAATCATCCCAGCCAGGGCTTTGTCAAGCTGGGCCTTACAAACCTCTAAGGATGGAGATTCCACCACTTCCCTAGGTAATCCATCCCAGTGTTTCACCACCCTCCTAGTGAAATAGTGTTTCCTAATATCCAATCTAGACCTCCCACACTGCAACTTGAGACCATTACTCCTTGTTCTGTCATCTGCCACCACTGAGAACAGCCGAACTCCATCCTCTTTGGAACCCCGCTTCAGGCAGTTGAAGGCTGCTATCAAATGGCCCTTCACTCTTCTCTTCTGCAGACTAAATAAACCCAGATCCCTCAGCCTCTCCTCGCATGTGCCCAGCCCCTAATCCCATTTTTAAGCCATCCTGCCTGTGTCCCAGCTTTTTCTTAAAAATGGGCAAATTGTCCTGTATTTTCTATCTCTGCCCCATCAGTAGTGATGGGTTCTGCTGCTGGCCAGATCCCTGCTCACCAGACGCCCACCCACTAGTGGTGAGGAGGAGGTGGCCAGTGGCTGACGATGGGGGTGGATTTGCAAGGCTGGTGGTGGGGCGAAGATGCAGAACGCAGGGCCGGACTCTTCCCCTGCTGGTCCATCAGCGCAGCCCCCACTGTGTGCCAGCTCTCAGCCAGCAGGGCCCCCTCACTCTCATTAACCGGCCCTGGGTCAGACACGCTGGGAACTTTCACACCCAGGCCAGGTCTGCACTGCGACTTTAAATCGGTTTAATGGCCGATATACCGATTTAACGCTGTATCCGTTCACACGACGTCGTCATTAATATCGAGTTAACCGCCTCCTTAAATCGATTTCGGAACTCTACGCTGCCAACATTGGGCGTGCAGCCAAAAAGGCAATTAGTTTTCAGAGCCGCTGTGGAGACTGGTAGCTGTAGTCCCAATTACCCCTCCCTCCCCCATACCATTCCGTTTGAGTGTCCTGGCTTCCGTTACTGTTGTCACGCACCGCTGTGTGTATCCTGTAGTTTATTTTTTCAAAGGCTTTGGCATTTCCTGTTCTTTAACGGAGCTCTGATAAACAATTTGTCTCACCATACAGCGATCAAACTAGTATCTCCCGTAAGGTTCAATGCAGGAGCTACTTTTGCATTTGAACTGCACCGCACCCGGGTGATCCGAGCTCGACACTGAGTGAAGCAGGAAATTGCACTGTAAAGCTCTGCGAGGATTTCCCTGTTTCCGGCACTCATCGATCGAGTTCGGATGTCGGACGACAGAGCGGTCAGTGGTGCATGTCCTGCCTATGAATATAAGGCAAGTGTAACAGAGATCAGTGTTCATAGAGAGCACAGGTTCTCCCGTGTCAGTATAGTCACAGGGGTTGCCCCTGCAAGAAGCGCACCCATTGCTTTCCTCTCCTCAACCTTCCTGGCTACCGTGTCGTGCCCCTCCCCATTTGTGTCATGAAGTTGTAAGGAAACAGAATAAGAACACAGACTTGTTAGTGAGTAACAATGAGGTCGGGGGGGAAGGATTGAGGCAGTGTTCTTGCTATGACAGTCCAGGCAGGATGGACTCTATTTTTAGACAGCATAAGGGGAGGAATTGACTCGTTGCCAAGGCAAGTCAATACCAAATGTGATTGCAAAAATTTTCAGCCCCCAGTTTCAATGATTAAGCTGGTTATTAGCCATTCTGTCTATCTACTGCTGACAATGTTGCCCTCAATGGTGAGAATTAGGCAGTTCTCCTGGATGGGGCAGGTCTTGCAGCACATCTATCTACCAGTGAGAGAAGTATGGAGAGAGCAGATACTGCTCTTCAGTGCTGTAGCGTCCGTCTACCAGCACGATCAGTACACACGATAGGTGACATAGAAGAGTAGTCCAAGGAATGATTCTTCCCTTTTTTTTCACGTTGGTGGGGGGGGAAAGAAACTGAGGAGCTGTTCCTGAACCACGGCAGACCACTGTGTTTGAACCTACAGACATTGGGAGCTCTGCCATAAAGCAATTTCAGAGACTGCTGTGGACTTGTGAGTAGCTGGAGTCCTCAGTACCCCTCCCTCCGCTTCATGAGGCCATTTTGAGTCTCTGGCTTCCCGTTACGTCTTGTCACGGCCAGCGCTGTGTATCCTGCAGTTTTTATTCAACGCTTTGGCATTTCGTGTTCTGTAACGGAGCTGGAAACAACAGAATTTGTACTCCCTACAGCAATCAGACCTAGTATCTCCGTGCTGGAGCTCTTTTTGGATTGAGGAACTGCATCGCCACCGTGCTGATCAGAGCTCCACGCTGGACAGCAGGAAAGGTAATTCAAAAGTTTGCGGGGCTTTTCCTGTTTACCTGCCCGCTGCATCCGAGTTCAGATTGCTGTCCAGAGCGGCACGAAGCACTCTTGGATGCCGCCGGAGGCCAATACGTCGTTCCGTCCACACGGAACCCTAATCGAGTATCACTATCGAATTTAGCGCTACTTACCTGTCCTCGTGTTGGGAGGAG
>NC_133781.1:2059538-2096519 GCF_003597395.2 Chelonoidis abingdonii | reverse complement strand
AGCTTGGTCATGGCCAAGGGCTACCACGATTCAGCAGCGGGCCTGTGGGTAGCAGTTCATCGCTTCCCATAGTCCCACTTCAGTGTTGAGAGCACATGCCATGATAGGAGCAAATCTTTATCTACACCACAACATTTTGAAACAGCCCCCACGTCCCCGAGGTCCGTGTTGCGTAGCTAGGAGTACAGCCTCACCAACCTCTTGCGCCCCATATGGTGAAAAGCAGAGCCCACGTCACAACGCAAGGCTTTCTCAGGTCGGCGCTCTCTTTGGTAGTGCGAACAAGAGTGTGTGTCGACGGATATCAAAGACCGCCATAAGATACAGCAATCATGTGAACCCTGACAAGTCAGAGAAGACGGTATCTGAACACAGTGTGTCAACACCTTGAAACCAAGGCATGCGTCTTACTCAGATCTCTGGCTCTGTCTCCTGTTATAGACGGAGGAGAAAAGCAATGAACTGCAAAACCAGGAGAGAGAAGGGAGAAGTGGCATAGCTGGCTATTGAGAGCGCGAGGACAGACGCCCATGAACAAGAGGTTGGGTCTCGTCCAGAGGAAATGAGGGATGTATCTCCAATCGCACAGTAGGCACAGCGAGGTCTCTTGCTGGTAGAAGTCAGACTACATGCTATTACCGGCAATCTACTCCCATTTGAACGCCGAAGGCCTTTTTGAGACACTGCGGAGTAAAGCGCGAGGCACAGACCTTATAGTGTAGGGAACGCAATATGACTCCGCCTGATGGTGTGGCCGATTCGCATGGGGTGGGGGGCTGCGCGACACACTTTCGCAATGCCGTTTACACAGGAGACCATGTCCTTTAAAGCTACTCTAGACATCTTATCCCGTGACCATGCTTCACCCTGCTCGCTCGAAACAGCTATGGGAAGTCCAATCTTACAACATATGATATGAGCATGCCACCTCCAAGAGCTTGAGCAATACACAGGCTTCTCTTGCACAAGAATAGCCCTCTGAGAAGCTTGGCAACGACCAACAAATATCTTGGGGGACCTCTACCGGTCAGATCGGTAGTAGCAAAAGTCCTCATACCAGCCTTGCCGGGGCAATCTACTGCGCCTGCATGCGTTGTGGGGTGCACCTAGTAGCTCAAACGATGGCAAAACCTCGACGTCCTCTCTACATAGCTTCTTTGCTACGATTCCTCGACGTCCTCCTTGTTTTGTGGACTCTGGAATACGTGCTCTACAAGCAATCGATTTTTTGATCGCACTGTGGACGCGCAAAACCGATTTTATAACATCAGTTTTGTAATATCGGTTTAAACTACTTCGAAATAATCGTGCAGTGTAGACGTACCCCCAGACTCTGGAGACACTTTGGGTTCATCTACACAGCCTGCAGCAACAAGTTCCAGAGCTCGGTCCACAGACTAAGATTTGTGGGGCTCCTGCTATGGTGCTAAAAAAAGCCATACAGACCTTCTGGCTCAGTCTTAATTTCTGGCTCTTAGGCCCAGGGAGGGCTTCAAACCCAGGCTCCAGCCCCAGATACAACAGCTACACAGCTGTGTTTAATGCTGTAGCACAAACCCCACAAGCCGACATCTGTCACCCCATCTCTGAGACTCACCCAGGAGGGCTGACAAAGCAGCATGGCACAGACACCTTCCATGCCGGTGGGATGTTCACTCTCCCAAGCTGGTGTCTGGAGGGCCAGCAACAGCCAAGGGTATTCCAGCTCCCATTGCTGGAAGTGCCCAGGCACCCACAGCAACGCACTGAGGAGGGCCAGTGACTGGAAAGCATCACCCTGACTCACCCTGACCCACCACAGACAGGGCTGGTCCAATGCTGTGCACTGACTGTGGGCAGGACAGGCACCTGAGATGGGGCTGCCTCCAAGAGCAAGGATGGGGAGACTGGCCTGGTTTCCCAGAACACTCAGGGAACAGGGGAGTCCCAGGTTAATAGAGACACCTGCCATGGGAAGGTCAGCCCCAAGACTGTGGGAACCCCATTCTGGGCTGGGAAAAATGCCCCCCCCCCTGCAAGGGTTAATTTGTTTCGAGTGCAGGGAAAGGGGACATGTAAAAAGATGCTGCTCTACAAGAACTTTGGCTTTTGGGCAGAGGGGATGTCGCTATGGGGTAGGAAGAGTTTCTAGTATTGGGTAAAATGGGTCACTAAGAAAGCAGGCCCTGGGGTACAAGCATCAGAGGGAGAGGCCAGCCATGGGTTTCAGACATCCCTCTGCTTACCAGGGATACCTTAGCCTCCCTCCCAGAATCAAAGCTTAGGAATTGGGGGTGTTTGAGCAGATTCCCCCAAGAACCTGAAAGGACTCCTTTGGAAAATGATCCAACCAGCAGCTCTAGTGGACAGCCAGCTCTCTGGGCCAGGGGAGCTGGGACAGAAGCTAAATGTGATTCAGCATTTCTGGTGGTCCCAGGAGAGGGGTGTGACTAGAGCTCTGACAGGACTATTGAACAGCAAATGGGTCAATGCACTGAAAAAGGAATAGGGTATTTGGCAGAAGAAACTCTACTCTAGCTCCCAAGAAGCCCAGCCATTGGAGATAAAGCTCCAGCATCTGCATGAGCCAAGGACTAGTGTGATTATCGATATTCAGGAGAAACTCACATCTGCTGAATGCACCAAGCACCAGGCACCACCCCACAGGGAGGAAGTGGCAGCTGGAATTGCCAATACCCCTGGTTAAGAAGCCCTGGCCCTAGAGGAGAAGCAGCACCTGGAGACTGGAATAGTTCAACCATTGGAAGTGCAAAGCATCAGGGAGATGGGGAACAATAGTCTTAAGAAAGCCAAGATGGAAAATGAGCCATGGAAGAGGAAAGTTACCCAGGAGCCAAAATGGGACAGGCTTGAACAAGCCGTAGGCCTTGTGAAGGAGGGGCCCAGAAACGGCGGCAGGACGTGAGTGGTGTGGCTGGGAAACTAGAGCAGGGTTTGCTGGGACACAGGAGCCTGCCAGGCCAGTCAGAAGAAAGAAAGTTGGAGAAGGTGAAACTGAGGGTATCTGCATCTGAGCTGGGAGGGGTAGCACACTAAAGGTAGCAGTGTAGCCAGGGTAGTGTGGGCAGCTCGGGACAGCTGCCTGAGTACGTACCAAGGGGGCTGGGCAGGTTTGTACTCAGGAGGTAGCTGAAGCTGCCACCTGTGCTACCTTGGCCACATGACTATTGTTAGGTGCTAACTCAGCTACGTCTACATGAGCTGGGAATCACACCTCTTAGATCCAGTGTAGATGTTTCCTAATAGAGGAGAAAGAACAGATGCTAAAACAAGTTAAAGAACTAGACAGATTAAAGCTTATGGCTCAGGAGGGGGCAGAGGTGCAGGCTCAGGGCTCTGGTGTGTATGATAAGTGAGAGCCCAGCAATAAATCATCAGGAGGTTGCATTTACACAGGGGAGTGCAGTGATGCTGTGGGTGTCCTTGAAGGTTTTTAGGGAAACAAGTTGATCACCCACTGAAGGACTGGATGTCAACAGGCGCAAATACGGAGGTGCTGGCTAAAAGGGAAGATGCAGTAGTGGCCCTGTCCTCTATAGCTACCCAACAAACCCACCCACTAATGAACTGGCGAGAATTAGAAGAAAAGGTTGCTGCAGCTGAGGGGAGCAGGGCAGAAGATCTTGCACAGCTGAACACCCTCCAGGCCCAAAGGCTGAGGCCCGGCAGGAGCTAGAGGAGATGCATTGTCCAAGGGACTGAATCTCAGCCTAAGCCATCCAGCAGAAGCAGGAGCTATCCAGTCTCAGCACTGGAAGATAACCAGGGAACAGCAGTGTTTGTTGGTGCAGAAGGAGCTGACAATGCTCCAGAATCAGTTTAAGATCGAGTGTGGAATGAAGCCAAGTTCTGAGATGCATATGAAGCAGGAGATCCCAGAGGCCTTGTGGAAAGAGATCACATTATGCCAGAGAGAAGATGAGTCCTCTCCAGAAAACAGAGCAGCCGGGCAGTGAGCTATGCCAGCCAGCTGGAGACAAGGTCAGTGCTGTGGTGGATGCAGCGGTACAGGACCATTGAGTGGAAGATGGGCTGTCTGAGGTGGGGTTTCCGGTTGCTAAAGGGAAAAGTAACCATGTGAATAACATAAAAACACACATCCAAGTAGTGTGACCAGATAGCAAATTTAAAAAATTGGGACAGAGGGTAGGGGGCAGTAGGCATTTTTATAAGAAAAGGCCCCAAATATTGGTACTGTCCCTATAAAATCAGAACATCTGGTCCCCCTATATCCAAGATGAAGCTGAAACAAGAAGGGAAGAGACAAGGGACCTCTCCCTCGCAGAGGCCTGGAAGAACAACACAAAGCCTGAACTGGAGCTGGGCTATAAAGAAGTCCATCCGAAAGGAAAAGACACCGCCCCAGGGGAGGAGCAGGAAAGTGCTTTTCCAGCTGAGAACATTGCACACAGTCATGTGAGTGGAGGAGGATCCAGAATGGGCTCCCAAGCTCCTTTGTGAAGGCTGCAGGAAAAAAGATATGGCCAGTAGCAATTAATGATGCAAAGAAGGAGCTAGTCTGAATGAAAGAGACCTTGGAAGAGACTCGTTGCAGATTTATGTGAATTCAGGGCACATCATTACTTGGAAGTTGTGGATTATTTTTCCAGGTATATAGAAATAGTGTACTTGAAAGACGTAACACATCACAGTGTCATTGAGCAACTGAAGTGAACTTTTGGTCATTTCAGGGTTCCAGAAGAACTTGTGACAGAGCATGGACCACAATTCACTGCAGCAGAATTTAACTTATCGAAATAAAATATGGTCTTCCTCATATTACTAGCAGCCCATATTACTCACAAGCGAATGGAGAATCTGAAAGAGCTGTACAAGGGAGTCGCATCTTACAGAAGGGTTATGTTCTGAAGTCAGCACGAAAGGCGAAAATTGCGTATAATCAAATGCTCATTGAGTGGAATGGCAGGCAGATTCACCCGCACTACAGGGACAGTATTTAAATTGTTATTTTTCTTGTTTTGTTTTGTTTTGCCGAGCGCATATAGTTAAAATCACGTAAGTTAAATGGACTGTGGCAGAGCTCTGACCTTGCTCTTGTGGGTCCTGCGCTTCTAGGCGGTTTATGCTAGCCTCAGTGGCTCACTGTGACCCTCCACATAGCCCTTCTCGCTCTAGGGCCAGGGTTACAGTCTACTGAGCCCTTTTCATCATAGGCCTGCAAGAAGGTTGGTGAGAGAACTCCCACAGTCTGTGTTCAGCCTCCTGTCCTGACAGGGGCCTGACTTCCCCTCTCAGGAGATGTTCCTGTAGTGGTGGGTTGGGGGGAACCTGGGCCCACCCTCTACTCTGGGTTCCGGCCCGGAACCCTAATGGTAGCAGCTGTTGGCAGCCAACCTTTCACTGCTAGAGTTGCTGCATTTCCCTGGGCCATTTCCCCACAGCTCTCCTGCTTCTCCCTTCTTCACCCTTACCTTAGGGCTCCCTTAACGATGGTTTGAGGGTGTCTTCATTAACCAGCCCTTCAGCCACACTTCCTCTCCTCTGGCTCCCTGGCTCTCCCCGGCCTGGAGTGAGCCCTTTTTATAGAATCAGCAGGGCCTTAATTAGAGTCAGGTGGTCACATTAATTTAATGGCCTCACCTGACTCTTTTCAGGTTAATTAGAGTCAGGTGTTCTCATTAGCCTGGAACAGCCCCTGCTCTGGTCAGTCAAGGAACAGAAAACTATTAAGCCAGTGGCCAGTATATCTGCCTTCTGCTATTCTGCTGTACCCAACTGGCCTGGGTCTATCACAGCGCCTATGATGCGTCTCCACTGTACAGACAGCCAAGAATATCCTATAGCAGAAAGAACCATTCTTTGCTCTTCTGAGTTACAGATCAACACCAATAGCAGCTACTGGACACAGTGCAGCACAACTCCTGAAGAGATGTCACGGGGCTCTGGCCCTTTAAGGAGAGTCAGGTTCCAGCCTACCTATGACAGGCTCCTGTAAGGGAGAACCCACCAACCCAGCCCCACTTGGAAGTAATTAAATCTCTAGGTGGCTGGTTGGCAGCCAAAGAGCTAATGGTCCTGATAAAGAGTTACAAGGCTCAGCTGAAGGGTCCTAGAGACAGGAAGCTGCTGAGGAGAAGGGATCCCAGGAGAGCTCACAGAGCAAGGAGCCAGGAGGGGCTGCTCCCAGAGAGAGGGGCTCCCTTGAGGGAGAAGAGCCCCCAGAGGTGACAGTGACAGCCCACAGCAGCTACTGCAGGTCAGAGCCCTAAAGCTGAGAGCTGCAGGGAATAAAGGTGCAGCCTGACCTGAACCCAGCTCTGGGGGCTCCTGATTCCACCAGGGAGATTGAACCAAGCCCGGCTCCAGGAAGAAGGGCTGGGGGCTCCTCATTCCATGAGGAAGACAGAACCAAGCCCGGCTCTGGAAATTGGGGGGCTGAGGAACTCCTGACTCGAGGAGAGTGAGGAGCTGGAGTGAGTGTCAGGGCTGGAGCAGAGCAAAGGAAATTGTTTTATTTTGAGATTTATATGAACTGAAAACAGACCTCACCAGGGGACTTTTGTCTCAGACCTTTTGGACTGTGTGGAGTAATGTAAGGAGTGTGAAGAGGGTAAGCTGAGGTGGGGTGTTTGCAGGGCCACCCTGAGCCAGCTAAGGGAGTGTGGGACGAGGATGTGAGAAGGGAATGATGATGGGAGGCTCGGGATCCCTACAGGCTCAGGGGCATGAAATGGCCCAGATCCATCTGTGACCAGGCCCAGTGGACACAGACTGCACTGGGCTGGGGGCAGCAAGAGGGAGGGGAGCAGAGGTGGGGAGGGGAGCAAGGATGAAATGAACCAGAGCCTAGGTTGGTGCCTGGAAAGAGCATCTGGCCTTCCTGACTCTTGCCCTGCCCTGCGATTCTGTTCTGATCTTTGCAACCCTACTCCTCCTCCTCACCACCTTGGGTGCCTCACACCCACTGCCACCCACTGCTCCACTCCTTGTTCTCCCCTCCCAGGCTCTGCCCTGCTTACCCCTCACCTCCTGCTGCTCCCCCACTACCAGCCCCACTCACCCTCATGCTCACTTTGTTCCCTTCTCCCACCAGTTCCCCCTATACCCGGAACTAACTCCCTCCAGGGTTAAAGTGCTGTCCTAGGAACCAGTAGATCTAGGCCCAACTTCTCCACAGGCTGCCTGTGTCACCTTGGACAAGTCACTGAGTCTCTCTGTGTTTCAGTTCCTCAGCTGTGAAATGGGGATAATCGTCATGGGTGGTGGGTAAAATAGGCCAGGCTCTGGCTCCACTCATGTTCTGCGCTCTCTCCCAAGCCATTGCCCAAGCAGGTGGGAGCTCAGCTTTGCCGCAGGCCTGAGGCTAACAACCCAGTGCTGGGGACAGTGTGGAGGCCTGCCGGTGACCTGACACTGGGAGCGGTATGGGGCTGGTGCAGGCCAGTGGCTCAGGACGGTTTGATCAGGACTTCTCTGGCCACTACGGGGAATGAGGGGGGCACATTCAGGGCACTGGTTGACAGGGGGGAGCTGATATATGCGGCTCCAGCAGATAAGAGTTGAAGGGGATGGGGCACGTGGCAGAAGGGGCTGGAACACGTGTCTAGCCTCCCCAAAGGGGGCTCATGTGCCATCCATGATAATTGTCCTTCCATCCCCCACCCTGTGTCCATCTGGTCTATTCAGATTGGAAGCTCTTTGGGGCAGGGACGGTCTGTTACATGTTTTACAGCTCCCAGCACCAGGGCCCTGAGCGTGGCTGGAAACTCCAGGCCGTCCTGCACTGCAAATAATATCAGTCTGTTTAGGGTCAGATTGTGCCCCACTGACTCACGCTGAGCAGCCTTTCGAGTCTCATTGTGCCAGGGTGGCAGAATCTCAATAAGAATTTCTATTTGTTTTATGCTGCCCTCAGATTTCCCAGGTCCTGCAGATGTTCCTGCTGAAGCCTGCACCTGGGGTGTGGAGTTGTCATGGGGGAGCTGGAGTGTGGACAGCCAAGCAAGGGACAGTCAGGGTTTGTGGTCCAGGGGAGAGGAGTGTGGGGATGCTTCTCCTCTTTCCCTCGGAAGTAACTTTAAGGGTTTGTCTGCACATGGGAAAGCCCTGAGTAGCTAGTGCAGAACAGCTAGTCAGCACTGACTGCCTGTGCGGACACTCAGATTCCATGCTAAGAGTGCCCTTGTCTGCTTTGGGTTAATCCCCATTGGAACTGAGTGTCCTCACCCCCTGCTGCAGACTGAGTGCAGAATAATAGTGTCCACATGCATAGGCAGCAGGTTTGTATAATTTTTGGTGGTGCCCAAAATGGTGGTACCACCCCGCCCCTGCTCCTGCCCTGTAAGCTGATATACAATGAAGCTACAACACGTCAGCACCACAAGATTACAAGGGTCAATTAAAAAGAAGCAGCACTTGCCTGCTTCAATATATGGTATTATATTTTGTTGCACCTGTTGTGACAAAGTGGAAATGTTCTTAATGTTTTCTCTGAATATTGTGTGGGTGCCTCAGTTTCCCCTGCAAGATGCCAACTGAAGGTGTTGGGGACAAAGAAATCAGGTGGCCTCCTTGTCCAGAAGAGACCCAAAGGCCAGAGGAGGGAGTGTCAGTTTGGAGCTGACTGGGGAAATGGGGAGAGGCCCACCCCACAAGACGGACCTGACTGAGAGGTCCTGTTTTCTGTACCTACAAGCTCTGTTTTAGACTGTGTTCCTGTCGTCTAATAAACCTTCTGTTTTACCGGCTGGCTGCGAGTCACGTCTGACTGCAGAATTGGTGTGCAGGGACCTCAAGTTGCCCCAGGATCTGCCTGGGCAGACTTACTGCAGAAAGCGCACGGCGTGGAAGGGCATGCTGAATGCTCCGAGGTCAGACCCAGAAAGGTGTAAGCTTCTTGCCATGGAGACAGTCTGCTCAGAAAGAGGAGGCTCCCCCAGAGTCCTGACTGGTTTTGTACGGAGTAGTTCCAAAGCATCCCAGCATCCCCTTCCACACCATGCGCTTCCCAGAAGTCCGCTCAGGCACTGACACTCCCTCCTCTGGCCTTTGTGTCTTTTCCAGGCATTAGGAGGCCACCTGATCTCTTTGTTCTCCAACATCTTCGATTGGCACCTTGCAGGAGAGCAGCCCGGGCCATCAGTTGCCTGGAGACAGGGTTTCGGCCATTATCTGTGCAGAGGGCATCACACTGGCACTCTAGGGCTCTATAACAATCACACCCCCTTATCCTACCATCTAAATCCTTAAGAAATGCATAGGGGAAACTGAGACACCCACACAGTATTCAGAGAAAACATTAAGAACATTCCCACTTTGTAACACCTGTATATGACTAGTTATATACTTTAAAGGGTGTAAAATAATCAAGTATTGTGCTAAACACAATGATACTCCAAACTGACCACCAAATTTAAGTTGCATGTTTTTCCGCTCAGGTGAGGGTTCTGGGGTGGGGCTGGGGATGAGGGGTTCACAGAGCAGGAGCGTGCTCAGGGCTGGGGCTGAGGGTTGGGGTGCTGGGGGTGAAGGCTTTGGGGTGGGGCAGGGCTGAGGATGAGGAACTTGGGGTGCAGACAGGCTGCCCCAGGGCTAGGGCCAGAGAGGACTCCCCCCCACACCACTGGCAGCAGCAAGCTCCAGGGGAGGGACCCCTCCTCTCCCCTCCTCCCCTCACCCCGCAGCACACTCAGTCTGCACCACAGTCACTGCACATGCTCCTAGAGCCCCTCTCAGGTCCAGTAAGCTCACTCACCTCCTCTATGATGGGTACTGGAGGGTGGGTTGCCATCACAGGTGGCCTCCTGTGCTGCTGCCCCTCACCATAGCTTCACTGTGGATGGGGGATGGGGCTGCCCTTTGCCCAGCATGGGGCAGAAGTGGAGTCTGCAGGGTGGTGGCTATGGGAGGGGGCGGGCAGGGTGTAACAAAATTCACCCAAGCCCCAGCTGCTCAGGTCTAGGAAGCCTCCGTCTCCCATCTCCCCTGTGGTGGGTGGGTTAGTGGGTGCTGGGGGAAAGGGCATTGCCTTCACATATGGCTTCCTTCCTCCCCTGCTGCAGCCTGCTGCGCCTCACTGGGGGTAGGAGATGGGGCTTCCCCATCCCCAGCATGCGGCAGGAGTAGGGGCTGCAGGGTGGTGGCTAGAGGGGGCCAGGAAGGGCAGGTTATCACAAAATACACGCAAGCCCTAGCTGCTCAGGTGGGTCTATGAACCCCCTCCCCGATCTGCCCTGTGGTGGGTGAGGTGCTAGAGGGGAGGGGCACTGCCTTCACATATGGCTTCCTTCCTCCCCTACTGTAGCCTGCTGCCCCTCACTATAGCCTCACTGGGGACGGTGGTAGGGGATAGGGCTGCCCCTTCCCCAGCGTTGGTCAGGAGTGGGGGCTGGAGGGGAGGATCATAGAGTCAAACACTCACAGAAGCCCCAGCAGCTGCGGAAGTCCCCTTTGCATCTCCTCCAGGTAGGTGCCGGGGGAGGGGATGGAAGGGCTGCCAAGCATAGCTCCCTCTCCTCTCCTCTCCTCTCCTCTCCCTTCCCTACTCTTATGCTGTAGCCATTAGGCAGCAGCAGTCGGCAGCAGAAGCAAGGGAGAGACACGCTGTTTTCTTTCAGGCAGGGAAGTTCTGGGGTGGGGTGGACGATCCGGGGTGAGGGGGTGACGTGGGGGGGGTAGTGGCAGCTGGGGGCTGGGAGGGGGTGCCCGCTCCAAGCAGGGCCAGGGGAGAAACCCAGTTCCAGATATTGGTGAAACAGAGCCCCTGACTCTGAATATTCCCGGTGCTTGAGCTCCTTGAGCCCATATAACCTGCTGCCTATGTCCACACGTGGCGTTAGTGCAGAATAGCTTTAAATTCACACCCTCACTATTAGGATGCAGAACAGCGATTCCACACTAGCCATGCTGGGCTCTTCCCTGTGAATTCCCCACGCCAAGAAGACCTCAGTGCGGGGAGAGGAGGTTTGGATGCCTTGTTTCTCACCCCAGCAACCCTTCTAGAGACACCAGCTGCCCTTCTGCCCTCCACCCACTCTCTACCACTGCATCCAGCAAGGCTGGATAAGCTCATCAGCTGGATGTTTCTGCCAAAAAATGGTGAGCAGTGAAATAAATAATTAATTGACTAGAGGCTATAACATAGCCACAGGGAGCAGTTAAACAATTGCCTGTGGCACCAGCTTCCCCCTCACAGCAGGTACCATGAGTGAGTGAGTGAGTGAGTGCGTGCGTGTGTGTATTCTGTATTCTCTCTCGCTAACTTTCATATGGATAATGACATTTTGCCCGACCCCTTAGTTACTGTGAGAGACATAAGAGGACTGAGCAGGGACAGCGTATTCCAGGGGAATGGGACTGAAAGGGACTGTGGCAGTATCAGCTTTAGTTACCTGCGTATCCTCGGGCTCTGGAGAGTCCTGAAATAATCAGACATGAGAATTTACACAAATGAAATGCAGCATCAGCAAGTCACAGACTCAACAAGACACAGACTCAACAAGTCATGCACTGTGAAAAACAAACGACATGGAACTTACCCAGTTCTGCCAGAGGGTCCATGGGAATGAGAGGGGAGAAAAGGGAAAAAAGAACATAAATGAATCAACATGAGAGATTCTCAGTAACAAAAGTGCCCAGTTCTAAACCCCCATTACATTGGCCTCAGTGGGAATTTTGCCTGAGTAAGGACAGCAGTATTGGGCTCCTAATCAGTAGTTAGGGCTTCTCCTTTATCACACCTGATCCCACAAAACCTCCCCCAAGAAAGCAATGGGGCCTCACCTGTGGGGATCAGTCTTGTGAGTCGGAGAAGCAGATGGAGAGGCAGATGGTTCTCTCCCTGCTCCAGTCACTGTGTGCTGGGATGGTGCAGACTGGCTGGAACCAGGCCCTGAACATCAGAGGATTTCCCTGGCGTAGGGAGAGCCCAGCTGGACTAAAACAGTGTAACTGTCTCCTGTGCCAATTGCCCCCTTCATCCTGGTGTAGGGGGCATGTCAGGGCTGGGACTGAGGGGCTGAGGTGTGTGTGCTGGGGCAGAGCAGGGCATATCACCAATTCTCAGGGACCACGGCCAGCTGGAGTGAATCAGAACAGCCCCTGGGGCAGCCTGAGAGACATAACTAGCTCTCACCCTGCTCCCACCCCCCACCTTGAGCAAGTCCTGGCCTAGCAGAGAACCTGGGCCTGCAGCTCAGAGAACTGTTCCTTCGTAAGTGTCTCCATCATCTGGGTGATGCTGGTGACCCCAAGGGGTGCTGAGCTCCTACAACTCCTGCCGGCTTCAGTGAGATCAGACCCATGTGCCTGATCCTACAGCTGCTGTGTGTGGCATGTGAAAACCAATAGGGCTCAGAGGGCCCAATCCTGCTCCAAGGAAACCTGTGTGTGTGGGAGAACATCCATGGAGAGTTCTCAGGGTGGGCCCTATTCATGTAAACTAATTATTGTTCTCATTACAGGGCGTCTCTGGTGTCAGTAAGGGAAGTCAAGTATCAGACGGGTAGCCGTGTTAGTCTGGATCTGTAAAAGCAGCAAAGAGTTCTGTAGCACCTTATAGACTAACAGACGTATCGTAGCATGAGCTTTCGCGGGTGAATACCCACTTCGTTGGATGCATAACATCCGACGAAGTGGGTATTCACCCACGAAAACTCATGCTCCAATACTCCTGTTAGTCAGTAAGGGAAATGTGTTTCTTTGTGTTTAAGAATGTATTTTCAAGAGTTAATGTGAAAAATAAAACTATTAATATTAGAGTTCCCAGGTGTCTGTTTTTTGACTGGTACACCTGGTCGAAAAGCGACCCTGGCAGCTCCGGTCAGCACTGCTGACCGGGCCGTTAAAAGTCCAGTCAGCAGTGCAGCAGGGCTAAGGCAGGCTCCCTGCCTGCCCTGGCTCCGTGTGACTCCTGGAAGCAGCCAGTATGTCCCTGAAGCCCCTAGGCGCAGGGGTGATTAGGGAAGCTCTGAGCACTGCCCTGCCCTGAGTGCCAGCTTCACAGCTCCCATTGGCCTGGAACCAGGGCCAGTTTGAGCCGCAAGGACAGTGCCTGCGGGCACTGAGGCACCTGGCTGACCCTGCGCCTAGGAGCCGGATATGCTGGCTGCTTCCAGGAGCTATGCAGAGCCAGGGCTGGGAGGGAGCCCTGCCGACTGGGAGCCTTCTGAGGTAAGCGCCGCCAACTTGGAGTCTGCACCCCAAACCCTCTCCAGCACCCCAACCCCTGGCCCCAGGTCTGAACCCTCTGGTGCACCCTAACTCCCTCCCAGAGCCCACACCCCAAACTGCTGCCCCAGATCTGAGCTCCCACCAGCACCCAAACTCTGTCCTGGAGCCCACACCCCCTCACACACCCCAAACCCCTGCTCTAATCTTGAGCCCACTTCCACACTTCAAACCCCTCGGCTCCAGCCCGGACCCCCTCCTGCACCCCAAACCCTCATCCCTGGCCCCTCTCCAGAGTCGGTACTCCCAGCTGGAGCCATCACCCCCTCCCATCACCAAACCCTTGTCCCAGTAAGGCCTAGGGAAATAGACAGGGAAGAGGGTTGGGCAAGGGTGTATGATTTTGTGCCATTGGCAACTGGAGTTAATATTCATATTTCAATACCACAAATTTTCCATCCATTTTTTCTGGTAATATCAGAATTTCCCATTGTCATGTACGTTACCTGTAACAGTAACACATTAATTTTTTACACTAACTTTTCTTTGCACACACAGCTCTGAATGTTCCTTCTCCAATTTAAAGCATAATCAAAACTAGTAAAAACACACATACCTTTCACTGCCTCGTATTCCGCTGGAAAATAAAAGACATCGGGAGTTAACAAAACGTAATGCAGCCAGTCTCTTATGGAGGCAGGGACCCAACCTGTCCTGCCCCAGCTGTTACATGTACTGTGTTATACACCTCAAACACTGCACAGATAAACCTGGACTAGAGAGCAGGGCTTCCTGGCTCCACATCACTACTCTCTGTCCCTCCCATATTGATCCGCCAAACCCTCCCCACCTGCCCCTCTTCAGCCTCCGTCCTCTGTGCAGACACACACACCTTTACTTCCTGGAGACTCCTGGTCAATTCTGGAGGGTTGGCAAACCTACCTTTAAGCCCCTCCTAATGCCATACCTCCATATCCCCTGGCCAGTCTCCTGCCCCACTGCACATTATTATTTGCATTCCAACTGCATCTAGAGGTCACATTCAGAGCAGGGCCCCACTGTGCTTGGACCTGTGCACACACCCTCAGGGCCAGGCCCCACAGCACCAGGACCTGTATGCACACACTCCAGACTATAAGAAGACACAATCCCTGCTCCAAAGAGTTTACAGTCTCTGGGCCTGACCCTGCAATATTTATGCCCTGGTCTAACTTTACCCACAAACCTCCTCCTCTTCCCCATCCACCCCTCTAACTGTTGCCCCATCTCGCTCCTCCCTTTTGTCTCTGAACTCAGTGAACCCAGGCTGCAAACAATGCTTGTGTCTCCAGCTGTCCTAGATCCCTTCCAGTCTGACTTCCCACTCCACTCAGACAACTCTCATTGGAGTCCCTAGTGATCACCCTACCAAATCTCAGCGCTCACAGCCTTGTGGTTATTTTTGGTTCCTCCCTCTGCACACCCAGGCCATTTCCAAACACTGCTGCTGCTTCTTGAGTGTTATCTCCAGTATCTGCCCTTTTCTCTCCATCCCTGCAGCACAATCTCTCTCTCAGGCCCTCATTAGATCCTGCCACAACTAAAACACCAGCCTCTTCTATTGTTCCCATACGCACCCACTGTCCCCCTTCTGTCCACACAAACTGCATCTAACAAAGTGACAGTCCCTGGCCCACCTGCCCAACTCAGGCCACTATCAGGGAGTGGTTGTCCCAGACAGGGCAAGGGAAATAAGGAACCACCTCGAGCAGGGCTCAGACCCCAGGCCTCCCACTCTGCTCTGGGCTACCTGCAGGCAGCTCAAGCCTCACACACCACCTCAGGGCTACAGTCTCTGGCCCACATGAGGGGCAGAGACCCTGGTAGCTTGCTCTGGTGGGGCCCAGTGTGGATGGGAGGCAGGGAGTAAGGCAGGCAGGGCAGCCACAGTCCCCTGCCTCTGAGAGGGCTCATGGTGTTATCCAAAGAGATGAAGAAACTAGGAAGTGAGGAGGGCTCTGAGGGGTACAGAAGAGATTAAACACTCAGCTATTGAACCTAAGTTGCCCTTTGGACATTGATGAGGAGATGTCAGACAGGCCGAGATGTGGGAACAGTTTTTAGTGGAGAAGGAGTTTGAGAGACATTGGCATAGAGGTTGTATCTGAAACTATTTGTGTAGGTAAGAGCTACTAGAGGCAGGGTGTGGAGAGAGGAGAGCAGGGGGCCAAGTACTGGGCTCTGGGAGTGGGGGTATTCTCTGAAAGAGTGAGACAGGAAGAGACTGATCCAACAAAACAGACACCGAAGAAGCAATTAGAGAGGCAAGAAGAGAACAGAAGAGGATGGAGCTGTGAAAGCAAGTATTTAATGGAGACAGGAGTGGTCAGTGGTGTCAGAAGTAGGAGCATGAAGCTAGCGCAAGGAGAATGAGGATCATGCAGAAGCCATAGGATCTGGCCAGGAAGGTCATTGGAGACTTTAGCGGAAGCGGTTTCAGGGAAGTGCAGGGGACAGAAGATGGATTGGAGCAGGTCTAGGATGGAATTGGAGGAGGGGATCTCCAGACAGCGATTATAGACAGCATGTTCACTGAGCTTAGAGATGGAAAGCAGAAGGGACAATTAGTAGACAAGGAACTGGGGTCAGGGATGGAAAGTGTGAAGATGGGAGAGACTAAGTGTCACAGGGTGTCTGGTCTTTTAAGGGGAGTTGGGCCCACTGCACCCTGTGACTAATCAGCTGATGTTGAGGCCAGGGATCAGGTGATGGTTTAAAGATCTCCTGGTCCTCATAAAGGCCTGGCCAGCAAGTCCCTCAGCTAAGGAGAGCTTCAGGAAGCAGGAAAACACCTGCAGGACACCTTAGGACAGGGAAAAGAGCTCTGTTCATGTTTGATTGTCAGGCAGATGGCCTGTGGGGTGTGATCCTGCAGGGAGGGGGTAGGCCCCTGCAGAAGAGTCCACCGCAGGGAAAAGGTCATGAACTGATATACTGAACTTGTGTTAAACAGTTCTGAAGAAATAAAACTAAGGCTGGGAGAGAAGGGCCCTGAGACCCTGTGGTTGGAGAGTGTCTGTGGGGCACAGGCTGGTGGGACAGCCCCTGGTTGGCACAAAGCCACATTGGTATGGAAAGGGGAAGGGTCAGAGGAAGGGAAGAGGTTAGTTAAAGAGAAGGGTGCGTGAGGAATGCAAGCGAGGGATCAGGGGATGGGTGCAGGAGCAGCTGGAGGGTTTGGAGGAGAGAAGAGGTGTAACTTTGGAAGGGATGGAGAGGTGAGGCCATGTTTGATCTTGTGCATTTTCTCTGTAAAGAACCAGTGAGACTCTGTGCAGAGTGACATGGGACGTGGGGGGGGGGTTGAGGAGGGAGTCACAGGTGGCAAATTGGTGGCTGGGGTTGGTTGTGGGAGTCAGTTAGATGGGGAAGTTCATCTATTTAGCGGGAACGGAAGGAGAACTTTGGGAAGGAGACAAACCCTCGTGTGTCTGAGCCTAAGTCAAGCTCTGAGTGAGGGGGGCTAGGAAGACACTTTGGCTGGAGGCAGATTTTCCATCACTGGCCTCTAGGGAGTCTCTTGCAACATCCTCTGAATCAGATGGTACTGACCACTGCCCAGACAGGCTCACAGGCTCCCGAGCCCTGCTTTGATTTACTCTGACCACTCCTGGGTTCTTCAAAGCTCCTGTTTTAAGCCTCCATTCAGCAAAGAAATTAAGCAGATACGTAAGTAGTTAGCTGAATTGGGGCATTAGTGACTGTACATCTAAGGGACAGTTCATTACAGATACCTAGAGAACTATCCCCATGTAAAAGCTGTTATCTTGAAGTTTAGGGTTTTCTGAAATTAACCTATAAACTAATGTCATGTAAGCAGAGTCAGGATGAGCTCTACCCTGACATCTGGTGGTGAATTATGGCGAGTGTGGAAAAGAACTTAGGGGGCTGATCTTGTTTGCACAGGCGCACCCACTCCACCTAGCATAAGTCCACAGCAGCCCAAAATGGTCACTTTGACAGCGGTGGGATCCTCAATTTCTCGGTTATTGGGGTAGGAGGAATAAAGTGTTGTTACCCTGATTATGTGAATGAGGGACTATGACACTATTTTATGACAGAGGGTCTCACCATCAACTACATAGTACTCACTAGACAAGGGACATGGGTTCCAAAACCCATGTAAAGGGAGAGAGGTTGGAGATATATGTGTATATTTGATGGTATGGTTTTGGGTTTTTTTGTTTTTATTTTTTTTTTATTTTTTTGAGGGCCTGGTATACCAGTTGTATCTCTCTCTTTCCCCCTTGTTGAATAGCAGAGCTATTTTTGATTCTATTAGGAATCTAACTAGAGGCTGCTGAGCTGAATTCATTCTGAGCTAATGGTGTACCAGCACTGGGGCTTCCCTACTACAAGCTAAAACCACTAAAAGAGTTAAAATTACTGAGCTGAGATCAGTGAGTGCTGTATTAACTAGTGGGGGGAGCTTGAAGCTATATTGCTAAGTGACTGGCAGAGCAGTTTGAAGGACGATTGGAGTGGTGAGCATAGCAGAGTGGAGCTGAGCAGTTTGTGGGGACAGCTGGAGTGGTTCATGGGACAGCTGGTGGAGTGGAGCAGGGTGAGGGACTGTTGGAGCAGCCCACGGAACAGCAAGTGGAGCAGAGTGGAGCCGTTCGTGGTGAAGGCTGCAGCAGATCTCCATGGAGAGGCAGGGCAGTTGGCCTTGGCCCATGTAAGGTGCCCCTTTACACCCTGTGTGTCCCCTCCCCATTTCCACCTAGGATGCCGGGGGGGTGAAGCTCTGCAGATGTACTTTTGAACTCTGGGGTGGCACTGACCAGGGACAGAGACTTTGGGGTTGTTGGACTTTGGGGCGATTTGGACTTAAGACCCTGAGGGGAAAAGGACACTGCCAAACTTACTTGGGGGTGGGTCTTTTGCTCATGGTTTGTGTTATGAATCCTGTTTGTGGTGTTTCCCCAATGTAATGCCACATTGTTTCCCTCCTTTATTAAAAGGATTTTGCTACACTAGGACTCTGGGCTTGCGAGAGGGGAAGTATTGCCTCCTAGAGGTGCCTTGGGGGGGTGGTATGTAATTGTCCCAGGTCACTGGGTGGGGGCTCGATCCGGTTTTGTATTGCATTATTGAAACGGAACCCCTGGATACTGAACCCAGCCCTTGTTGGTGCCAACTCAGAGGGGCAGAAGGGTTACAGATATAGTAACAAAAGTATGAAAACAAAGTTTTAACAAGGTTTCAAACAGGAATTTGGATGGGCATCCAGATCTCTGAGGCAGCTTTGAAAACCTCAGCCTCATTGTGTGAAAGGCTGGAAATTCGTAACTCCATTCCCTGCACCAGCCTTCTTGCAGGTACTGTGAGTAGAACTGACCAGTGCGTGAGAAATACCTTGTCAAATAGGATAACCTGCTAACAAGAATAGGCTATAGATTGTGTTTCTTATACCTGTAACTTTATGTTTCCAAATTTACACTTGCTTTTATTTGAGTCTCTGTCTCAGGTTCTATTAATTAAACTTCAGTTTGGTTTTACTGTAGATGTATCTAAGTTCCTGGTGCAAAGGAGTGTGTTGAACAAAGGTGAAGCCAGTAAGCAGGGATGCAGTGCTTCCACTGAGACAGCAGATGGGCTTGCATTGCCGGTGTCCAGGAGGAGACAGGGGACAGGGCACTGAGTGTAACAAAGCTGGGGTGGGAATTACTAGCCTGCAGAGACACAGCGGGGCTCATCGAGCCCTGAGCACAGCACCTCGAGTTGCCTGTAGCCAGTAGCTTTGGGATAGTTTCCCCCTGTGGGCATAGACAAGGCTCCCACACTGTGAGCAGGTTGCAGCGATTTACCCTGGAGAACTCGTGTAACCCCAAAGGCACCTCAGAGCTCCCTATACAATGAATGGGGAGAAGCATGTGCCTTAGAATGGGATCCACAGAACCCAGTGTGTTAGGAGCCATGTAAACCAGCCAATGGGAGAAGCCGAGAAGAGAGGTATGTGCTAAGCCCCACCCCTTGCCTGAGTTTGATACCTTTCTCTGCTAGCGATCCACAGCCAGGAATCCTCTTCTGGAGCCGGGCAGTGTGTCTGTGAGACAGAGTAAGGCACTGGCCACGCTCCACACGAGATGGCTGAAGGGCAGAGGGGTGTTATAGACTGATTCTGAGTTAATATTTAATTGAAGTGTAACAGCTTGAACAAAAGAGAGAGGAGGAGCCTCACATCAGAATGTCCCATAGCCCAGTGATTACAGCATTCTACTGAGAGGTAGAAGATCCTTGTTCAAATGCTTTCTCCTTATCTCACAGGGGAGACTTGAACCAGAGTCTCCCATAGCCCCAGTGAGTACCCTAATCCCTGGGCTAAATGGTACAAGGGAGGTCCACTGCATCTTGAGGGGGCCATTTAGGGATCTGGGGCAAAAATCTGTCTGGGATTGGTCCTACTTTGAGCAAGGGGTTGGACTAGATGATCTCCTGAGGTCCCTTCCAACCCTGAGACTCTATGATCTCCATCCCTCACCTCATTCTGTGTGCTGTTGGGTGGCCTCTGAGTACATCTATTGGATCAGGCCCCATGAGTAAACTAGATGCTCCTCCCCTCAGTTTATGTGTCACCAGGGGCACAAGTAGGAGTTAAGTGCACAGAGGTCTACAGCAAGTTAGCCGTGTGATCCTCATGCCCAGGTGCAGAAACTTAGACACTGAGAGAAATTTTACACCAGAGATTTATGCCCTGGGTGAGTTTAGGCACCTACCGGGGTAGGTTTCAGCCAAGTGGGGTTTTGTGGATCACGGTCTCTAAAACTGGGATTCAGAGGCCTATGCCTGGGCTTTCTGTGACTAAGTTTCTTCATAGATCTGGACCATAATGCACAATGCAATTCCCATATAAAAATTACATTAATGTGGAGCTAAGGCTGAGAGAACATACTTGTAACTTAAAGATAAAACACATTACAGGAGGAATGTTGTAATTATTCCCAAACCAAGGAAATACAAATTAATACAAGGAAATACACCCAGAAAATAAAAATACAAATTAAAGTTAAATTATAAAAGAAATCTATGGTCTAGAAATGCAGCTAAGGAATCTAAACAACCTTAACTCTGCCCTGTAGTAACATCTTGAGGGCAAAATAGAAAAACATTGTGTACCTTTAAAAATCAGTTTTATTTAATGTAGAACCACACACACTGTTCTGCATTGACCAGACCTGTATGGTTATTGTGCAGAGTTGCTGCAGGCTGGAGCTGAGGTTGTGGGTGGATCACTGAGGTTGAAATCCCGCCCCCTCCCATATTACAAGGGCATGGAAGGGTCAGAACACAGGGGGTTCCCGAGTGAGGGATCCTGTCAAACACTGGACAGTCTCTCTGGATTCATCTACACTGCAAAAAACCTTGTGTTAGTGGGTCTGAGCCTGGGTCAACTGATTAGGGCTTGCAGAGCTAACACTACAGGGCTGAAAATAGCAGTGTAGACGTTCCTGCTCGGGCTGGCACCTGGGCTCTGAAGCATGACCACAGGGAGGGTCTCAGAGCCTGGGTTCCAGCCTGAGTAGAAACAGCTACACTGTTAGATTTAGCCCTGCAGTCAGTTGACCCAGGCTCAGAGACTCCCAGCCATGGTGGTTTTTTGCACTGTAGATGTACCCATAGGCACCGACTCCGTGGGTGCTCCAGGGCTGAAGCACCCACAGGGAAAAATTGGTGGGTGCTCTGCACCCACCAGCAGCTCCCTGCTCCCCCACCCGCCCCAGCTCACCTCTGCCCCGCCTCCTTCCCTGAGCGTGCCGCTGAGCATGCCCACTCCCTCCCAGCACTTGCACCATGAAACAGCTGTTTCAAGCAGCAAGCCTGGGAGGGAGGGGGGAGGAGGGGCAACACAGCGCACTTGAGGGAGGAGGCAGGGCTGGGGTGGGGATTTGATGAGAGATCCAATGGGGCAGGGAGGAGCGGAGTTGGGGTGGGGCCAGGGACAGGGGCATGAGCACCCACCGGCACCTACAAAAGTTGGCGCCTGTGAACATACCTACCATCTCCAGCAACGAGACTGACCGAGCTGGGCTGGTGTATTCAGGACCCTGGGCTCAAGATGCCATTTCTGTAATTCCCATGGGGTTTATTAGGACAAATGGGAACTTCACCCTTCAGAGCCTCTTTGTGTCAGTGTGAGCAGCCCTGAGCTCCCTGCTTGGGCTCTGGTGTCAAGATCACTCATTCAAACAGGGTGTAACTCCACCTGCTAAAATTGAGCTCAAGGTGTTAAACTGTGACGCCACTGGCAGTAAATGGGACTTTCAATTGAGTTAAGTTGGCTCGACTGAGCTGACTTGATTGACATGACATGAAATGTTCAACCCATCAGATCCCATTGGTCCCAGACACTGACCTTTCTGTCTCTTCATCTCAGATTGCAGAGCCTCTAGAGGGAGAAAATGGAGAGATATTAGATCCCCCCCGTCGTGTTTATAAAGGTAACCCCACAGTTAACGTAACTGGTCCAGACACTAACCTTTCTGTCTCTCCATCTCAGATTGCAGAGCCTCTAGAGGGAGAAAAGAGGAAGAAGTGAGATTTCCCCTTGTCATGTTTATAGGGATAATGTTAATTTTGTAACTGGCCCAGACACTGACCTTTCCCTTGTTCCCGTTCAGACAGCAGGGTCTCTGGAGAGAGAACAGGGTGAGAGGTGATTGATCAATTCACAGATTCCAAGGCCAGGAGGGACCCTTGTGATCACCTAGTCTGATCTCTGCATAACACAAGCCCGGGGGTTTCCCCGCAATAATTCCCTACAGCAGATTGTTTAGCAAAACATCCAATCTTGATTAAAAACTGCCAGTGCTAGAGAATCCACCACAGCCCTTGGGAAATTGTTCCAACAGTTAATTAATAATGGCAAGATTTCACCCTATTTTATTTATGGGGATAACTCTACTGCCAGCTAGTGTAAAGGGATCCAAACACTCACCTTTCTCTCTCTCCATCTCAGATCGCAGAGTCTCTAGAGGGAGAAAAGGGCAAGAGGTGAGATTTCACTGTAGTGTTTATTGTGTGGTTCCTGATATTAATGTAGTTGTGCTGTAACTATGAAAGTGAGGCAGACAGACTGACAAACAGGACACACAGACAGATCTGTCTCAACATCCCTGCACTGAGCATCCCTCACTTCCCTCCCACACTGACCATCATCTCTAGGAGCTGCTCTAAGTGTTTCCCCCAGGAGCCATCCCCACTTCCTGTGACCCATCACACTCCTATCTGATCTGGTTGTTGTGGGGGAGAGGAGAGAAAGTCTCTTTTTTTTTTTTATCCATTCCCCTGTCTGCTCCCCTCCGTACCCATCCCCTGAAAAGCCCCAGCTCTCCCCAGCACCTGACTAGGGAAATGGGGGAGGGAAGTGAGTGATCGGAATGGGGTATTGACCTGAGCTGGATAAGGGATAGGGTCTGGCTGGCTGCATCCTAGCCTGCCCCCTGATCCTTGTGATACATGGGAACAGCTCCCCCTAGGGCCTGGGTAGATGGGGAGGGTCCCAGCTAAGAACAGGGTGGAGATGCCTTTCTTTAGCTGGGTGCTCAGGTCAGCAGGAGCCAAGGAGCGTGGTGTGGATGGGCCTCTACAGGCTTCGCCTCTAAGATCAGCTCTTTCCCACTGGGAGCTCGTCCTCTTGGTGCATCAGCCCTGGGGTACCGACACTGCTGGGAATGGCGGTAGTATCACGTCTGCCAGTCACTGCTGAGCACAGCCTGAGTGAGACCATCTTGTGTGAGCTGCGTCTCAGACCAGCCGTGCAAGTCCTGGGTGTGTTTGTGTTATTACAGCATCCTAGACACAGCTCACCAGTGCAGCTGGTGGGATAATTCTCTGAAAGGCCCAGGGAACAAGACAGTGACAGTTAATTGTTCTGACTTTTTATTAGTGGGAAATGAGCCAAACGTAATTCTCCCTGGACACATAGACAAATTTTACTTATGACTGAAAATGAGTTAATCCCTGTGTGATGGGACCTATCAACCCTGTACTGGGTGCAAGAGGCCATGCTTCCTAGCCCCTCCTGGACACGCTCCAACTGAATGCTGGATATACAAGGGAGCAGTTCAGTCCAGTCTGGGCTGACAGAGGAAGAGAGCGTATGCATGCTCTGAGCTCCTGTCAGGAAGCTGCTAGAGCTGCAGACTGTGGAGACTGAAGACGCCAAGTCCTTGGCAGGGCCCTGGTTGACGACGGAGACAGAGGAAGGCAGCCAGCAACTGCCAGGGGAGGAAATGCCAGGAGCTGGAATCATGGGTGGGAAGCAGCCTAGGAAAAGCATTTGTTGTGGTTGGAATCTGAACCTGAAAGCAGGGCTACTGGTTTCACAGGGTCCTGGATTGGGACCCAGGGGAGTAGGGTGCACCAAGATCCCCCTATCCCTTTCCGCACCCACCACTGGGTGCAACGGCCACCCAAGGGACGTTGGGTGCTGCTGCCTGACATGGTGACTATTGGGCACTGCTACTGGAGGCTAGAGCAACTGGGTGCTACATCGCCGGATTGATTGACTCTGGCTGCTAGACCTCGCTGCCCTAAGGACAGAGGCAGCCATATTGACTCTGGCCATGGGGCCTCACTGCCATAGATTCTGTCCATAGGGCTTCTCTGCCCTGAGAGCAAAGGCATGTCCCAGATCTCTAGCTACTAGGCCTCACTATCCAACCACAAGGAACCACATTCAGGGAAAGGGGACATTTTCACTCTTTTCCTTCCTTGACCACCTGAAATCCTGATACACTGTGCCACCTAATCTGGACTCAGCCCACATAATGTATCTGTTAAAACAATAAATTAAACCAGTTCACACCTGGTGATGACAAGGTATGTATGCAGAGTCTGAGAGCCTGTCTACAATGGCAAGTTACAGTGCAGTGACTTGCTGGCTCAGGGGTGTGAAAAAACACAACCCATCCCTGAACGCAGCAAGCTTGAGTGCTTTAAAGTGACAGTGAAGACAGGCTCCAAGCGCTGGGAGCTATTCCCCTTGTGAAGTGGATTACATAGAGGACTGGGAAAGCGCTATCTTAAGCACTTGCAGATGACCACATTGTCAGATCAAAGCACTTCCACTGCAGTGCTGTCGTGGCTCCACTCTGAGGTTTTTAGTGTAGACTTAGCCTGAATGAGCTCTCCCTTGACATCTAGAGGTGAGCTGGGGAAGAAGATATCAGGAGCTGATATTGTTTGCATGGGCACACCTGCCCTGCCTAGGTGCTCAGTATGATGGGATTGCTTGCCCAAATGATCACTTTTGGCTGGTGTGGGATCCCCAGTCTCCTTGTTATTGGGAGGGTAATAATGGTTGTTATCCTTGGTGTGTGAATCCAGGGCAGCAGAATTGTACTTGGCATTGTCTGATTGAGGGACTCGCCCTCAACTAAATGGCACTTACTAGGCAGGGGACATGGGCTCCACAATCTAGTGAGATTGGTTGGTTGGCTATTCACTTACTTGTTTCTTTTTACTTACAGCAAAGGTAATTTGGGTTTAACCGTAAGTTTTGTTATACATCCCAGAGCTTACGTCACTGATATTTAGGTCTAAGTGTCAGATTTGCTTTGGGACAGTGTCTCTCATGTGAGAGGCTGCCTAGTGTGCACCCACAGTGGGGTTTCCACACTCTAACAGCTGAAATTGTGAGAGATGTACTAGTGGGGAGGCCCTAAAGACATCCTGCTGGATTGCTGTATCAATTGGTCAGCAGAGTGGCTGGTGGGAGATCTTGTGATAGGGTGGCTGGGCAGAGAAGCAGAATACACATTGTCTTGCAGGGTAGCTGTCAAAGAGGTACAGTGATTAGCCAGCATGGTGGCTGATGAAGAGGAGTGGCAAGCGAGTGCCTGGGCAGTGGAGCTAGTAATGTGCCTGCGTGGGAAGTGAACTCTGCAGATGCATCTCTGGACTCTGGGTCTTCACTGACCCAAGGACAACAAGTGTGAGTGGAGTGCAGAGAAGGGACAGGCATAACCTGAGGGGAAAGGACACTGCCCAACTGACTTGGTGGTGGGTGTTTGGCTCATGGTTTATGAACCCTGTTTGCAATGTTTCCCCAAATTAATGCCAGGTTATTTCCCTTCTTTTATTAAAAGTTTCTTTCTACACTGAGACTTTGTGCTTGCGAGAAGAGAAGTATTGCCTCTCAAAGGCAACAAGGAGGTGGTGTGTAATTGTCCCAGGTTACTGGGTGGGGGCTTAAGCTGGTTTTGTGTTGCACTGATGAAGAGAAACCCCTAGATACTGTACCTGGCCCTTGTTGCTGCCAGTTCCAACAGGCAGAAGGTTTACAGGTGACAGTTCTAAAGGTACAACACTCAGTTCCAGCTTTCACAAGTACAAAGTACAGCTCCTTTCTGCTTCTCTGAATTACCTGCTTCTGTCCCCAGGAGGAAGTCATTGTAACAGACATTTCCCCTTCCCAATTCTTCAGATACTTGTAAATTCCCACACAGCACTGCAGGCGAGAAAACTCTGGCTGGGACTTTCATAGCTGCCTTGGGTGCCCATTAATTTAAACAAAAATTGAGTATTCAGATCCCTTAGGCAGCTTTGAAAACCCAGCATTGCTAGAAATGCCCAGATCACTGAATGCCAATTTCTGCCCCTTGTGATCAGAGGAAAACTTACAGCTGAGCACTTGTTCTACCATAGAGGGTTTATTGCCCTGTCCCTGTAGCAGGATCTCAAGGCCTGTCTACACCTACAGCACTGCAGCTGCACCAGTTCAGATGTGCTGCTGTAGTGTTTAGTGGAGATGCTACTTACATTGACAGGAAAGCATCTCCCATTGGGGCAGGTACTTCACCTCCCAGAGAGCTAGGTCAGTATCACTGAATTGCTCACAGGTGAGGATATAATTATACCAACATAAGTGTGCAGTGTAGACCCAGCCTCCAGCTGAGTTAATTTACTTGTCTACACTGGCAAGTTACTGCGCTGAAACTTTCTCACTCAGGGGTGTGAAAAATCCACCCCCACCCCCCCCATGACTGCAGCAAGTTTTTCAGCACAATAACTCCCAGCACTCCCAGACATGCTCCCAGCACTGGGAGCTATGCC
The DNA here is from genome assembly GCF_003597395.2 of Chelonoidis abingdonii. NCBI lineage: Eukaryota > Metazoa > Chordata > Testudines > Testudinidae > Chelonoidis > Chelonoidis abingdonii. The sequence goes on along the minus strand of NC_133781.1, from coordinate 2,070,293 downwards.
CCTCATGAAGGTGGTTTTCCTAGATTGCTGGGAGAGCTTTCTCCTAGTGCTGGTGCGCGACCACATTGTCGTGTTAAAGGACTGCTTCAGCAGCACTTTAAACTGCTACGTGTAGACAGAGCCTTAGGGCTTGTCTACACTTACATGTTATAGCACTCTAACTAGATGGATTAGGGGTGTGAAAAATCAACTCCCTGAGTGCAGCAAGTTTGAGCACTTTAAAGTGCTAGTGTAGCTATTCCTCTCGTGGAGGTGGATTACCAGGAGCACTGGGAGAAAGCTCTCCCAGCACTCGGACACGACCACACTCACACTTCAAAGTGCTGCCGCGGGAGCGCTTTGAAGTTTCTAGTGTAGACATAGCCTCAGTGTAGATAAGGTAGTTGCTAACCTCTCCATTACTTTCCCATTCACATTCCCACTCACCTAGATGGGAAGGGGGAGAGGCATGCACAGACTGGGATGGGCAGAACTAGAACAAAAAGAAATTCCCTCTCTTCTCCTACTTTCTGTTAGTTTTTCCTTGCCAAGTTACAAATATCAGTGTTCCAAGCCCAGCTCCCTAAGCCCCCCACGGGTGTTTCAATGTAAGCAGTGCTGATCCCTCTGGAATAGTTCAAAGTCACATTCAATTGAGATCCTTTAATGAGCACTGAAGGAGTGAAACCATTTGACCCTTCTCGGTTCAAATATGAAGTCATCATTCACCCTTCTCCCGAATCCAATACTTTTCTGAACATGGAATCAAAACCCCTTTAATCCCTGTATCTTTACTTCTGTTTTTCATTTTTATCTCTCCCTCCATCCCAAATTCCTCCCTCTCGTTACTTCACCTTTCGCTCTGTGTTGCGTCCATAAGCAGTAACTGGCCAGGACAATGAGAACAGCCAGGAGAACCAGGATCACACCCAAAGCCACCATCCAGGGATTGACTCTCGGGAAAAACAGCTCTGCAAGAGAAGGTGCCATTGACTTGCAAACAAACACGTGCAGAATGAAGGCAGGACAGTGAGACTGTGGTGACACTCTGACTATTTCAGACTCTCACAGGGAACTATACAGGGAAATGTGGCTCCTCTGTGCTTTATTATTAAGTCAATGAAAGTCCAACCTTTAGCCTTGTTACTGAGCATGGTTAATTAACAGGAGGGGCCATGTTGGAGGTAGGGAGGGAGTAGAGTGGAGCTCTGCTATGTTACACCTGTCCCCAACTGGCATTCAGGCAGTCCCTAGGCTAAATAAGCACACGTGGGATAAAAGTGAAGGTTCTCTCATGAATTGGTAACTGGTTAAAAGATAGGAAACAAAGGGTATGAATAAATGATCAATTTTTAGAATGGAGAGAAGTAAACAGTGATGTCCCCCAGGGATCTGTACTGGGCCCAGTCCTATTTAACATATTCATATACAATCTGGAAAAAGGGGTTATGGCGGGGTGACCTCCCTGCCATGCTTGAAGGGCTTAAAAGCAGCCCTGGAGAGGGCTGAGGTGGGGAGAAAGCAGCTACTGAGCAGGTGAGCATGGCCTCAGCCAGAAGAGATGGGGCCTTTAAATACCCAGGCCCTTTAAATCAAGATTTAAAGGCCCCCAGGGCTCTGGCGGTGGCTGGGAGCCCCTGTGCCTTTAAATCACTCCCAGAGCTACCAGCTGCAGAGGCAGCTGGGGGCCCTGGGGTTCAGGGGCGATTTAAAAGGCCCCGGGCTCTGGCCGCCACTACCGCAGCAGAGCTCCGGGCCCTTTAAATCGCCACGGAAGCCCTGCCATCACTACCCTGGGGCTCCGGCAGCGGGGCTCAGGTGCTGCTTTAAAGGACCCGGGGGCTCTGGCCTCTGCGGGGAGCTTGGACCCTTTAAAGCACCAGCCTGGGGAAACCCTACCAGCTTACTTTCACCTCTGATTCCCTCCCTCCCTGCACTGAGAACTGTGATCCTCACAGCATACACAGAGAGATTACAGACAAACATAAATACTCGGGCTGGAAGGTTGCAGCATAACACGACTGTATCCCTTAGAATCCAGAACCTCAACCCACAAGAGCCCCACAATGGAGTCCCTAAGGCAGCGGTCACAACTCATCGCACCACGCTTTATGTAACACTGTGACACACTGTGCCCCATATAACACCCTGAACCCCCATGTTCACCATGGTTCTATGCTTATGATATATTTTGTACAAAGTATGCCTTATCACTTGAAAAATCATAATTTACTGAATATCATTGTTCTGTTAATGTGGGTACATTAACATTGTATGTGGAGCTATGAGATTTTACTATGTTTGTTAGTGAAATATGTTGTAATTCTGGGGAATGCCCACAGACTAGCTCCTCAGAGACAACAAAGAACTGACGACAGGTGATAAAAAATTATTTACTGCTGAGGCAACGTTTTGCCATCAGGGGGACCGTAAACAAAGGATTTGCATATCATCCCCAGTGACATCTCAAATATTACATACACGGCTGGTGTGAACAAGAAATTTACAGTTCTCCGGATAGACTCTTTGAATCTCATACACAGGAGACTGTTTCGTCTACACCGTAGTGGGAAGTAATCCTTGAAGAGAGGAGGACTGTATAAAATAAGAGACAGTGATCTTCATATTACATCTCCTCCCCCATCTCTATTCACAGCAATAAGATTGCTTGAAAGTCAGTAAGAGAATCATTGACTGTGTGGGGTGGGGGGAGGGGTGGAAGAGTTGGTCCTAGCTGGAAAGCTTTCCAGTTAGTTTGGACTTCAGTAAGTTTTTGGGTGTGAGAAACCTTTTTGCTTTCAAATCTTACTTGGCTTGGTAAAGTTTAGGCATTAGTTTTTGGTTTTATTTTTTATTTATTTTGTAACCAATTCTCACCTTTATGCCTTATCACTTATTATCACTTAAAATCTACCATTGTGTAATTAATACAATTATTTTATTGTTTTATCTTAACCAGTGTGTTTTGGTTGAAGTGTTTGGGAAATCTCTATTCAGGTTAACAAACACCCCAGCAGAATCATTTCCTTTGATTAAATGACTGACTATTAAAGATTGTTCAGTATTGTGCTGGACACTACAGGATGCACATTTCCAGGTACAAGGCTCGGGAATTTGCAAGTGTCATCCTATATGTAGTTCATAAGTGGTGGAAAGCATTCATGTCACTTTGCTGGGAGTGACTTTACGTGGTAATGGCTGTATGTGAGCAGATCCTAGAGAGGCTGCTTTGCACTAGCAAAGCCACGTAACAGGCATCTTGGGCTGGAGAGTTAAAGGGACACAGCAGTTCACCAGTCCAGACTGTATCCTCGGGCATGTGACAAACAGGACTTTACTTCTTAGAATCCAGAACCATAACACACAAGAACCCAAACCAGAAAGAGGCTGCTCCCTATGTCAGTGGGCACTTTGCTTTACGTTGGCTTGTCTATAGGAACAGTTAGTGCACGGCAGACTGGGGTGTAAATCCACCTTGCACTAGCCTGCTGTGTGCACCCTGCTCTGTGCACTGAAAATTCCCTGTTGTACATAGATCTGTTCCCATTTCAAAGCAGGGAAGGTCAAAGTGCACTATGGAATTATGAGTGCATGTAGCATGGGCCACACAGACAGTTAGTGTGCACCAGATTTACACCCCAACTTGCCACAAATTTACTGTTCCTGTAGACAAGCTCTGATTCTGCATTTTTACAGAACCCTCTGTCCTGCAAACAGCACCTGGCAAACACCCCTCTCTTAAAGTGACAACTTGCAATACCAACACAGTCCTCACTACACCACAAGAACAAAAAGAATTCCCTCCCCCACCCTTACTGAGAAGAATGATGATTGCTGATGTGACGTTAGACTTCATATTGTTTTTGAAAATACGCTTATGATATGGATATGACATAACTGTGTACTTTATGCAAGTAAGGTATCATTTAAAAGGTTGTGATTTACTGAATGTAATTATCCTATTTGCATCCATGCATCTTTTTTGTATCTGAAGTTAAGAATATTGACTATGTATCTGTATTCCAACTATATAACTTCGAGTGACACCCACTGCTAACACTTCAGGTACAACAGTGGAGAAGCCAGACAGAGCTGATGACCAATCAGTGAAGACAATAGACTGTGAAAAGGCTTGGCCTTCCTGCGGACACTCCATAATACCACTAACTCATGGATGCTGTAATGCTACAGAGTCAGGTGACCTGGTCGTCTGATACTAACCTCCATTTTGGATGGCTGAACTTTTCCATTGGGAGTTGGGGGAATCAAAAAAAGGATTCCCACCTTATCGCAATCCTATATAAGGTGGAGGATGGAAACAATCAAAGTCTTCAGTTCATTTCTCCTCTGCCTATCCACCCAAAGAGACACTGAAAAACATCTGGAAACAAGAACTGCTTGACCCAGGCTGGAAAGATGGCTGGCCTGTGAAGGAATCTACCTAAGACTAACCTCTATCAAGAGTGAGGAATTGCTATATGTAACCAGTTTCTTTAGTAAATTTAGCTTAGTTTGTGTGTTTTGCTTTATTTTCTTAGTAATCTGCTTTGTTCTGTTTGCTACCTCTTTAACCTCTTAAAATCCATCTTTTGTAGTTAGTAAACATATTTCTTGTTTATAATATAATCCAGTTTATATAATTTCTGGGTGGGGTACATACCTTCCTCCACATTGAGGGAAGAGGTGAATTTCATATACATTTGGGTTTGCACTCCAAGGGAGATGAACACCTGGGGCTGTGGCAAGTCCCTTAAGCTGAGTCTTCCCAGAGCTGACCTCAGTGTCTGTATTGTTCTGCAGCAGGACGTAGCCCTGCCTGTGTGCTTAGATGGAAAAGGCTTGTAAGCCCGGCCCATCAATACCAGGTAAAGGGGACCCAGGACAGTAGAATAGACTGCCTCATTGGCATCCCAACACATCAGGTGGCGTCCCAAGGGGGTCTGACCAATCACAGCTTTGTACTGAGCTATTATGAAAATGTGACCAATGGTGTCCCAGCTTGCAAGGTGCTAAACACCCTCAGCTCCTACTGGAGTCAAAGTTTCTGTCTATATTGCAATTAGACACCCGCAGCTGGCCAGCTAACTCTAGTGTGCTGGGCTCAGGCTAAGGGGATGTTTAATGGCAGTGTAGATGGGCTTAGGTTGAAGCCCGAGCTCTGGGACCCTCACAGGGTCCTAGAGCCTGGTCTCCAGCCTGAGTCTGAATGTCTACACTGTCATTTAACAGACTCTTAGTCTGAGCCCCTTAGCCTGAGCCAACTGGCATGGGCCACCAGCAGGTGTCTAATTGCAGTGTAGACATATCCAAAGAGAACTGAGGTTGCGCAGGACTTTCCAAGATGTGCTCAGCACCTTGAAGGTTCAGGACAATGAACAGGAGACACAATGATAAATACTCTCTGCTCATGTCTGCAGCATCTCAGTCTACCCATGTGCTGCACGGACGGGCACTGACCTGCTACTGAAATCGCTGACTCTCTCTTCTGGTTGAGTAGGAGGTTCCTGACACAGCAGGACACTTTCTGGTTAGACTCTTCTGGTATAACAATAGTAATCTCTGTTTGAAACAGGTCATCTGCCTCTGGGGTTATTTCTTTAGAGGCTGATGGTAAGATCTTCCCCTGGAGATCTCTCCACTGAGCCTCGGGCTCTGGGTACCATCTGGATGATCGACACACCACCCGGATCCCTCCATCCTGATGTCCCTCCAAAGAGATGACAGGATCAGAGCCCAAACCTACAAAAGAAATAAATGAACTTGTGATAATCCTACAGTACCCAGTAAAGAGCCAAAAGTTTTATTACACTGTTATGAAAAGCCATTTTCTGTTAAACTAATAATCAAATGTGAGTCCATGAGTGTGGCTGGTCAGTTAATCTGGTTAGATTCATATCTGATAGACAGTAAAATTAATATTAATGTCAGGGCCATTCTATGCACAAATTTGCTCCACTTTAGTTAAACTGGTTTAGTTAATCAAATGCAGATCTCTGTGTGGACACTCTTAAATCAAGAAGGAATTGACTTAAGCTAAATCAATATAAGCCCTTTCCAAACGCTTTTAGGAGTGTCCACACAGAGCTTTACACTAGTTCATCAAAACCTGTGCCCATGTATGTGTAGACAAACATTAAATTAATTCGCAAATAAAAAACCCTTGTTATAGGGGAGTTTGGGTTGCTTGGCAGTGCCTTGTAGCCTTCCAGAATAAAGATGTGAACAGCAGAAAACAGGAAATACATTCAGGAAAACAGAAACGCAAACACTCAACAAGGAAATATAGGGTTAAGGTAACACCTCTCACTCCAGATCACAATTGGAGAGTTTATTATTGATGAGCTAAACTGAAATAAAATTATCTTAATCTGATACAAGAGTCTTGTACCTTAATCAAAAGTGTGAATTCAAACAGATTTCATTATTTCAGGGTCAGAGTGTGTGCAGAGAGGCGCTTAGGCTGGAAATTTCACACGGACCATCCTAGAAAGGAAAACAACCTACAAAGAGAGACAAAGAAGCTACCAGTGTCTGGAGCCTTCCCCATATGGGATTCTTGACTAGAAGACAACAAGCTATGGAGTCCTCGCCTAGCAGGGGTGTGACTCACACGGCTTTGGTCTGACAGACTCATAGGAAGTGCCCAAAAGCCACAGACAAGGACTGAGGTTAAAAGGCCTGATGTGAAAATTCTGTGTAACCCTCCATGCTTCTGTTGTTGTTCCTTTTAAACAGCCCACTGATTCCAGCTAGCTGGGGACTTGCAGGTAAACAAATGAAAGAGGATTGGATCAGAAGAACCATTGGAAGGAACTGTGCACTGCTTAACTGGTGGGCAGGGATGCTAAATTCTTCCACTACTTCCACTTAGTTGCAAAGATAATTTTACAATCATTTGTGACCCCCTTGGGCAGAGGAAGTGCTGGGGTTCCAGGAGAAGGAAAGTGGAGAAAGGGAGAGCAAAAGGGCGTGTGTGTCTGTACCTCCTGACAAGAAGTCTACAGTGAGGAGGCCCTCACCTAGTGAAGGAACTGAGAACCTGCCCAAAGCCCAGAAGGGACAAGGTGGCTGGCTGGGGACACCCCAGGATGGGAGACAGGAAAAGCACTGTGCCAGGGAGGAATCACCTGAGAAGGACAAACTAGAGCCAGACCCAGTTTTGCTGTCACCCAGGGTTGAAAGTACTGGGGCTTGTGACTTTGCATTGGGATTAAGGTAGGAGGCTGTTAGCTGGTTAAGTAGGGAGGTTGTTGCTCTGTGAGGCTTTGCAGAAAGCAGCAGCAGAGGGCACTGGAGGAGTTTGCTGTGGAAAATTCATTGGTGTCAAAGACAACCAGGAGCACACTAGACTCACTGCTGCACGCGAACTTAGCCCAGGACTCTTGAATTCTGAGTGTAGACACAGAGCTCGGTGTCTGCCCTGTGGTACTGTGCTTGGCATTTCCCATTTTTTATTGTGGTACCACTAGACCCATGGGTCCTTGGATTGACTGTAACCTGTTTTACCAATGCACACATATTTTTCCCCTGTTGTTTTTCTACTTTCATCTCTCTGTAAATAAATATTTCCCCTTTCCTGTACTCACTGATCTATTCTGGCGTGTGTGTATTTACACCGGTGGGGTTTGGAATGGATGGCTCTGGGGTGGAAGGGAGTTAGCCTGCTGTGCTCCAGTGTGTGCCTGTTCTTGGCCAGAGCCACTCTGCAGAGCAGACTCTATCTTGGCCATGAGGGCTCTACAGTTACATATTAATTCCCACAAAGTACTTCCCAACGCAGAATTACAGTTTTCCAGCAGGGCCTTGTGCCTTTCCAAATGCAGAGAGCAGCTAAACATACATTCCTGAAACCCCAGAGATATAAAGAAATGGCACACAGAGCCCCAGCCCTGCCAGCTGAACTCTGCCTCCTGGGGCTGGCAATAGGTGCGGGGAGTGGTTCAGTGAGGGTGGTGCCATAATACACAGGCATGAGGAAGATGCCATTGCTGGTGTTGTGTTTCCCTGATTTGGATTCCAGCATCGCTCTGCCTGCACTCCCACTGCTTTCCCTGTGTTCGGAGTCGCTGTAGTGACTGGGGGAGGGGTTAGTTAGAGCAGGTCACTGTGATATGATGAGAGGGATCACATATGTGTCTCATTGCACTGCCAAGGTCTGTAGGCTGTGTCAACAGAAGTACAGCGACTCTTAAACTTTCAGGTGTCTGATTTGTCTTGCATACCCCCAAAGTTTCACCTCCCTTAAAAACTACCTGCTTACAAAATCAGACATAAAAATACAAGTGTCACAGCCACTGTTACTGAAAAATTGCTGACTTCTCATTTTTACCACATAATTATAAAATAAATCAATTGTAATATAAATATTGTACTTACATTTCAGTGTATAGTGTATAGAGCAATATAAACAAGTCATTGTATGAAATTTTAGTTCATACTGACTTTACTGGTGTCTTTTATGTAGCCTGTTGTAAAACTAGGCAAATATCTAGATGAGCTGATGTACGCCCTGGGAGATCTCTGCGTACCCCCAGGAGTACATGTACCACTGGTGGAGAACCACTGCTCTAATGACCTCAAATTTAGGCCACTAACCCTACCCCAGACTCCAACGAGCCACAGAAATTTTCAAGACAATCTGAGTATGTGTGTGAATTTTGGAGCCTTTAGGAAAAAAGCAGCTGTTAAACAGTGAACTAGAACAAACTTTAACCAGAGCAGAGCTACTGACCCACCATAACAAGAAAAGTCAGCTGTCATCTCACAATGAACCCTCAGACTCCACTTATTATCCTGTTGAAGACATCAAAGTATCAGAAGAAATTACTGACCTGCCACCTGCAGTTCCAATAAAGCTTCTTCGTAAGAGACACTGGACTGAAAATAACACGTGTACTGCCCATTGTCCGAGGGTTGGATATTGCGTATTCTCAGGGAAACTCTCCCATTGGTGATGTCGTCTTTCAAGAGCTCAGTTCTTCCTTGATATTCCAGCATCTGCTGTCCATACTGATCCCGCCCACCACGGTACAGGTGCACGACTTCAGAGTACTTGGATCGGAACCATCTAACCTCCATGTTCTCAGCGCTTATCCTGGGGGAGAGGTGGCAGGGCAGGATGGCCTCCCCCCTAAGGGAGGCAGTGACTGGGTGGTCAGGTCCAGCCACTATGAATTGTGCTGTGAAATGTACAAAGAAAAATGGAAATTAAATTGGCAAGTGGCTGGGGGTGGCATTAACTCAGCAGTCAGACTCACAGTAAGAGAGCACCCCGGGTTAGAAGTGAACACCATGTCCTCATGCAGTGCCCTAGGCAAGTCTGTGAGTTCAGAGAGTCACAGGCTTGGGGTAACTGCACCTCTGACCCCTCTGTGGTCTGCTCAAAGAATGTGTCCTTAGGTCTCAGGCCTCCAGCCGTCACCTCTCTCTGAACAGGGACCCTCGACCCTCTCCCTCCACACTAGGGTTTCAGGCCACTCAATTCGCTGTGGTTTTCCCAGCAGGCCTGATCAAAGACCAGCATCTGTGCTTTGCTTTTTCTCTCAGGGCTATGAACAGCTTGTGCCAGCAGCTACCAATAACCAAAGAGCTCTTCCAAAGCAGAGAACATTTAAGGAGAAAAGTCTGACAGAGAAAAGTACCATAAATCAATCAAAAGTCTGAACTCACGTTACACTTGTGCCAAAGGATTCTCATCTGGCACATGGGACTGACTGGTAGGGCTCAAAGTCTTACAAACCTTTCTGTGAAAGTTGCCCCCTTGGTTAACAGGTCATGTCACTTTGTGACCCAGAAGCTTGGGTCTCTGGTCAGTTCAAATCCAGCTTCTAAATCAAAAATCTTTGTTCTCTTGGGCTTCTGGACCTGGTCTCAGGGCCAGCCTTAGGAAAAATGGTCCCTGGGCAAACTTGTATTTTGATGTCTCCCTCATCACCCTTGGCACCCATAGTCTTCCCACTTCCCCATCACCTCTTTGCCCCACTGCCTCCCTGAAGTGCTTAATTTATATTGAAAGAGGTGCTAGAGCTCAGCCCCTACTGGCACTGGTAGGGTGGCCTGATAGCGGTGCCTGCTGGTTGGGTGCTCAGCTCTGAAGACAACAGCGCCGCCAGCAGCACCACAGAAGTAAGGGTGGGATGATATATGGTATAATGCTACTCTGACTGCTGCTGGGACTCATGGTACCTAGCAGGCTGCATAGTAGGCAGGTTTAAAAGGGTCAATTAAAAGTGGAAAGTCAGAAGTAGCACTTGCCAGGTCACTTGCTGGAGGTTTCTCTGCAGCTTGAGGTCTTCAAACCACAATTTGAGGACTTCAGTAACTCAGACATAGGTTAGGGGTCTGTTACAGGAGTGGGTGGGTGAGATTCTGTGGCCTGCGTTGTGCAGGAGGTCAGACTAGATGATTATAATGGTCCTTTCTGACCTTAAAGTCTGTGAGTATAATATACGGTATTATATTTTGTTGTACCTGTTCTGGCAAAGTGGGAATGTTCTTAATGTTTTCTCTGAATACTGTGTGGATGCCTAAGGGTATGTCCACACTACGGGATTATACCGATTTTACAGAAACTGTTTTTTTAAAACAGATTGTATGAAGTTGAGTGCACGTGGCCACACTAAGCACATTAATTCGATGGTGCACATCCATGTATCTAGACTAGTGTCGATTTCCGGAGTGTTGCACTGTGGGTAGCTATCCCATAGCTATTCCATAGTTCACGCAGTCTCCCCCGCCCCTTGGAATTCTGGGTTGAGATCCCAGTGCGTGATGGGG
>NC_133781.1:1986821-2055992 GCF_003597395.2 Chelonoidis abingdonii | reverse complement strand
GTGCGGCCTCTCTGCATCATGGCCTTGGAGATTTTTTCAAATGTTTTTTCATTTCATCTTTTTGAACGGAGTTCTGTTAGCACGGAATCCTGTCCCCATACAGCGATCAGATCCAGTACCTCTCGTGCAGTCCATACTGGCCGCTGCTCTCTATAGCCTTAGGCAGAAGCAGCAATAGGCAGCCAGCAGCACAAGCAAGGAAGAGAGGCACTGGCTGTTTTGTTTTTTTTTCAGGCAGAGAAGCTCCGAAACGAGGAGGAGGGGATGAGGATGCTCCCTGACTAGAGGGACCAGGACCTGCTCCAGGCAGGTCCAGGGGAGAAACCTAGCTCTAAATATTGGTGGATCAGAGCCCCCAACCTTGAATATTCCTGGTGCTCGGGCACCTTGAGCCCATATAACCTGCCCGCCTGCCCGAGCCAGTGTGTCTGAGACCTTTTCCTAGTGCTCTGAAAACATTCACGAGCAAACCTGGACTGAAGGCCTAACAGGCTATACACTATCACGCAGAGATTACATCTTGCCAGAACCCACAACCCCTTGGGCCATTCCTGGCTCACTGGGTGCCATTTCTCATTTTGGTGAGCGGGGGTAATTTTAACTGTGATTCCAGGGATTACTTAGGTACCTGAAAACTCTCGAGTTTGTTTTTTCAAATAACTTAGTAATTAGCTGAGTAGAGCTCTGTATCTGTTTCCTAGAGATAAGCAGGGTCTGAATGAGCTCTCCCCTGACAGCTAGCTGAGACGGAAAGAGACTTCAGGAGCAAACTGTATTTACATGAACACACTTACTCTGTGTAAATATCTAGCAGACAGGAGCTTTGTATCCCCAAGTGATCAACCATGGCTGGTGCTGGGTTACAGATCACTTTATTACTGAATGCAGGGGTAGTGAAATGCTGTTATCAAAGTTGTTGTCTTTATTCTCTGAGTAGAAGGGAGCAGAACTGTGCTTAACTTGTCCTAAATGAGGGGTCATTCTGAGCTTAATGGACCTCGCTAAGCCAAGGGCTGGAATGCCAGCCTTTCCTGTGAAAACAGAGCAGGAGTGAGGGCAGATCTTTTAGCTAGGAGGTGTGGTGCTCCTTAAGAGTCTCTGGTTTGGTTTAACTTGTTCCTCCCCATGGTTTAAAGATAGTGCTAAATAGACTTCATTAGGAGCCTTTTGTTATTTAGTGTTTAAAAGAGCTGATAGTCACTAATGGGGGTACAGTGTCTCTGCCCAGCCTCAGAGCTGACAATCACTAAGAGCTGGATAGAACCCAGGGGCAGCTCTAGACGTTTCTTCACCCCAAGCACGGCGGCATGCCTGGAGAGGGTCTGCTGGTCCCGTGGCTCTGGTGGGTCCTCCACAGGCATGCTGCCAAAGGCTGCCTGCCTGCTGCCCTCCCAGTGACTGGCAGAGCGCCCCTCGCGGCATGCTGCCCCAAGCACGCGCTTGGCATACTGAGGCCTGGAGCCGCCCCGATAGAACCTTAAGAGATTGACCTGTCAAGGTCACAGCAGACACAGGTGGCAGAAGGTGATCGGCAGGAGGAACAGGGGCTGGTGAGGTAACTAGCCCGAGCGGGGAGCTTTGAGCCCTTTAAATCCCCAGCCCCTGCCCGGCTGCCAGAGCCGTGGCCGGGATTTAAAGGGCTCAGGGCTGCCCGGGGAGCTCTGAGACCTTTAAATCCCAGCTGCAGCAGGGATACAAAGGGCTCTGGGCTGCCCGCAGCTGCGGGGAGCTCTGAGCCCTTTCAATCCCCGCTATGGAAGCCAATGCTGTCCAGCATGGCATACTGGCTCTTGCTGGTACGCCGTACCAGACCAGACCGGCTTACTTTCACCTCTGCCTGGGGATACTGGTGCTGGGGCTCTGGGGCTCTGATATACCGAGGCTTTTTCATGCTGTTCCAGCACAGAGGCCTCCTCATCTGCAGGAGGGGTGATGTAAAGGCCGACAAGGTGTAAAGAGATGAAAACAGAACATCACGATGCCGACAATGGCTTCAAAGGTAAAGTGAGAGGCAGATAATGGAGGGGAGAAGGAGGCAGATAAAAAAGTGAAGGAAACAGAGAGCTAGTCACTGGAACTGCAAAGGAGGGGGTGGGTACTGGAGGGGGGTGTCTCGAAGGAGAGACACAGCATTCAGATAGAGCCAGTTAAATTAGCAGGATGGAAACTACAGTAGGAGAGAACCAAAATGCCCGAGTAGCTGTGGCGGCAGCCCTAGGGGTGAACGAGGTCACTATAACGGGTTCACAGAAGGCATGGGATGAAAAAGCCAGCAAACATCCTCACTGTGAGATGAGGTCTAGCTCTGAGTCCTACTCAGATGTGTCTACTGCAGCATGAATGACATATGGGTTGTTATTTCTAAACTGGAGAGTCAGGATTCACTGAAGGGTCTGATTTGCAACGTATATGGTCTGGCAGTGCAGTGTCTAGCAATTAGAAGTGACTTTTTAAATAGTTTGTGAACCCTGTAGTGGTTCTCACTGTGTTCTGTGTGTTTAAAGCTGCCAGAAATCAGCCAGAGCAGTAGCAGTGTCAAGGCCTGACATGATGTTGTATAGATAGTAACCATGGTTACTGGGGACCCAGCTGTGCTCTGTGCTTTCTCCACTTGCTGGTTGTTGGCAGGCTGAGCAGACCTGGTTTGTAAGACAAGGCAGTGATATCAGATGGATGTTAATGACCAGAAATACCAACAGCAGCAAACCCAGCGAGGAGGCCGGAGCGCTTACCTGATACCAGCCTGTGAACCTGTAGAGTGAGGCAGAAAGCGACGTAGCTGGGCAGAGCGGAGCTCACAGAGGAACTGGGGGAGAACAAGGGAACCTTCCCCATCATCATAGCTTGATCTGGGGGACAAGAGAAATAACAAACCATATGGTGAGTGGGTGGCATGCAGTGACAGTGCCATGATTGTCTGACTTTCATAGCCCTGGTCCATGGATCAGTTATGTTTACATTAGCCCACTTCCCAGTATTCAGCGACTAAGGTCAGAGGGGCCATTAGATCATCTAGTCTGATCTGTGCCATGGGCCAAACACTTTCACCCATTTACCCCTGTGCTTAGCCCAAACTTGTGTTTGACTAAAGCATCTTCCAGAAAGTCACCAACCCTTGATCTGAAGACAGCAAGAGACAGACAATTCACCACTTTCCTGGGTAGTTTATTCCAATGATTAATCACCCTCACTGTTACAATTCTGTGCCTTATTTCTAATTTGAATTTGTTCAGTTTTAACTCCCAGCCATTGGTTCGTGTTATGCCTTTCTACCCTATTTTAAAGAGAACCTTAATACCCTGTGTTTTCTCTATGAAGGTGTGACAGATGGGGAACTTTACTGAAATATTTTTATGAACTGCCAGTAGGACTCTTGTGATGAACTAGGAATGTTCTTAATGTTTTCTCTGAATACTGTGTTGGTGCCTCAGTGTCCCCTAGGCAGTTCTTAAGTATCTGGCAGAGCAAAGGGCCAGTGCACCTAATGCCTGGCACTCTGTATCCTAGCAACTGATGGCCTGGGCCCCTCCTCTGCAAAGGTGCCAACTGCAGGTGTTGGAGACAAAGGGATCAGGTGACCTCCTGGCCCGGGAAAGGAGCTGAGCAGAGAGGAGGGGCTGGAGGGGTTGGTTAGTCTGGAGCTACCTGGGGATAAGGAGTGAAGTGCAGACCTAGGGGTCTGGCTCACTGCCCCCCAGAATGGACCCGGCCGAGGGGTCTGGTTCGCTGTATCTACAAGCTCTGTTTTAGACCCTGTTCCTGTCATCGAATAAACCTCTGTTTTGCTGGCTGAGAGTCACGTCTGACTGCAAAGTGGGGGTGCAGAACCCTGTGGCTTCCCCAGGACCCCGCCTGGGTGGGCTCGCTGTGGGAAGCGCACGGAGGGGCAGAGGATGCTGAATGCTCCAAGGAGAGACCCAGGAGATGAAGCCGTGTGAGCTTCTTGCCCTGAACAAGTCTGCTCCAAGGGAGAGGAGGCTCCCCAAAGGCCTGCCTGGCTTTGTGGGGAGCAGTTCCAGAGCATCGCCCGGTGACTCTGTGACAACTCTCTACCCTTCCCCTTGGCATCGCTACTGCTTTGGGGGAAAGAATTGCTTCTCTCGCTGGGACTAGGCTGAACAGGCCAGAGATCTGAGATATAGAGCTACTAGGAGTGTCTTGGCTGGAATCAACACATATCAGTGGAAACAATGAGGAGTCCTGTGGCACCTTAAAGACTAACAAATTTACTTGTGCATAAGCTTTCGTGAGCTGGAGCCCACTTCTCAGATTCATGAAGTGGAAACTTCAGTGGGCAGATATATATATACATGCAGAGATGGGTGTGTTACATTGCTGTGCAGAGGACCAGTGCAGAGGACCAGTGCTAACGAAGTCGATTCAATCAAGGCAGATGTGGTCCACTCCCAACAGTTGATGAGAAGGTGAGAACATATTATAATCAAGGAGGCTGACAAAGGAGATGCTGTAGTCATCATGAATAGGTCGGATTACGAACGGGAGACTGCCAGGCAGCTCTCCAACACCACATTCTACAGGCCACTTTGCTCTGATCCCACTGAGAAGTACTAAAGGAAACTACACCATCTGCTCAAGAAACTCCCTGAAGAAGTACAGGAACAAATCTACACAGACACACCCCTACAGCCCTGACCAGGGGTATTTTATCTGCTACCCAAGATCCATAAACCTGGGAATCCTGGTCCTTCCATCATCTCAGGCATCGTCACTTTTGCAGCAGGATTGTGTGGCTATTTGGACTCTCTGCTCAGGCTCTATGCTACCAACTCTCCTAGCTATCTTCAAGACACCACTTACTTCCTGAGGAAACTACAATCCATTGGAGCTCTTCCAGAAAACACCATCCTGGCCACTTTGGACGTAGAAGATCTCTACACCAACATTCCACACAAAGATGGACTACAAACCGTCACGAACAGTATCCCTGATATCACATCACAGCACGCCTGTTGGCTGAGCTTTGTGACTTTGTCCTCACCCACAAACATTTCAGATTTGGGGACGATTTATACCTTTAAGTCAGGGGCACTGCTATGGGTACCCGCATTGCCCTACAGTATGCCAACATTTTTATGGCTGACTTAGAACAATGCTTCCTCAGCTCTCGTCCCCTAATGCTCCTACTCTACTTACACTACACTGATGACATCTTCATCATCTGGACCCACGAGAAGGAGACCCTTGAAGAATTCCATCGGGACTTAAACAGTTTCCACTCCACCATCAACCTCAGCCTGGACCAGTCTGCACAAGAGATCCATTTCCGGGACACTACCGTGCAAATGTTCACATAAACACCACCCTATACCAGAAACCTACTGACTGCTATACTTACCTACATGCCTCCAGCTTCCATCCACAACACATCACACAATCCATTATCTACAGCCAAACGCTAAGATACAACCGCATTTGCTCTAATCTCTCAGACAGAGGCAAACGCCTACAGGATCTCTATCAAACATTCTTAAAATGACAATAGCCACCAGAGGAAGTGAAGAAACATATTGACAGAGCCAGATGGTTAGCCAGAAGACACCTACTACAGGACAAGGAAAATAACTGGCCATCACCTACAGCCCCAGCTAAAGCCTCTCCAGCACATCATCAATAATCTACAACCTATCCTGGAAGATAACTCCTCACTCTCACAGACCTTGGGTGCCAGGCCAGTTCTCGCTTACAGACATCCCCCCAACCTGAAGCCAATACTCACCAGCAACAACACACCACACAACAGAAACACTAACCCAGGAACCAATCCCTGCAAAAAAAACCATTGCCAACTCTGCCCACATATCTATTCAAGTGAGACCATCATAGGTCCTAACCACATCAGCCACATCATCAGGGGCTTGTTCACCTGCACATCTACCAATGTGATATAGGCCGTCATGTGCCAGCAATGCCCCTCTGCCATGTACATTGGCCAAACCAGACAGTCTGTATGCAAAAGCATAACTGGACACAAATCAGACATCAAGAATGGTAACATTCAAAAACCTGTTTGAGAGCATTTCAATCTCCTTGGACACTCAGTAACAGACTTGAAAGCTGCCATACTTCAGCAAAAAAACTTCAAAACCAGATTTCAGTGCGAAACTGCAGAACTGCAATTCATATGCACTGTCAGACTGGGTCTGAATAGAGACTGGTAATGGCTGGCTTGCTACAAGAAGTAATTTTCCCTCTTTTATCAGAGGGGTAGCCGTGTTAGTCTGGATCTGTAAAAGCAGCAGAGAATCCTGTGGCATCTTATAGACTAACAGACTTTTTGGAGCATGAGCTTTTATGGGTGAATACCCACTTTGTCAGGTTCATCTGACGAAGTGGGTATTCACCCACGAAAGCTTATACTCCAAAACGTCTGTTAGTCTATAAGGTGCCCCAGGATTCTCTGCTGCTTTCCCTCTTTTGGTATTCTTACCTTTTCATCAGCTGTTGGGAGTGGACCACATCCACTCTGATCAAATTGACCTCGTTAGCACTGGTCCTCCGCATAGTAATGTGGAATTGTGTGGATCCTGGGATTCAGCACAATAGAAGGTCACTCACACGGGACTGGCTGCAGGCCAGGGCATAGATCAGATCTTGTGAATCCATGACAGAAAGTCACCTCTCAATCTTCTCTTTGCTAAAGTGAACAGATTGATCTTCAGTCTTCTACTGTGGGGCATTTGCTCCAGCCCCTAAGTCATTTTTTGGTGACTTGTTTCTACAGGGTCTGTGATATTTTGGGTGCAGTCCAGACCAGTGAGGGGTTGTGTCACCACCTGCCCTGCCCTCCCTACTGTGGCTGCTCAGAGCTCTGGAAACCTGCCCTGTCATACCGGGAGCAGTTCAGAGCTGAGCTCTTTTGGAAACATGGGCCTAGGCCTCTATGGCCCCCAGCATCTGCAAGAGGCTTCATTGCTGTAAAGGGCAGGGGGCTTCCACATGGGGCTCACACCACGTTACACTGATGGAAGCTCTGGCTCAGTCTGGACTGTCATGTGGTGAAGTCGCTGTAACCTGCCTCAGGTCAGGATGGCTGCAGGGGCTGGTATGGCCCAACGAGCAACCACACAGGGGAGGAATTAGGTGAGAGCAGGGCTGGCAGGTCACAGTATGTGTCACTCACTGGACACCTGCATTCAATGACCGCGGCTGATAGAGCACCAGTGAGAAGTAAAGCTGCCCCCGCCCTGACAGAAACCCCCCTAAGGGCAGCAGCAGCCTCCCCTGACTCCCTTGGAGTGAGGGCCCCCCAGGATGCCAAGGGCCTCGTGGGCACAGACAGAGGAAATTGACACTCGGAGGGGGAGATTTTTACAAACACAGAGGAATTTGGGTCAACAGGGAATGGGATTATGCTCCTAAATCTCTTAGGAGCTTTAGAAAATCTCCCCCTTGCTGCACCACTTGCACCCTGTCTGGCCCCAGGTGTTTCCCTTCCATCTTTCACCTCCTTGCTCTGGAGTGTCCCGTTAGTGAGCTGAAGATGAAAACACCCGCACACTCCCAACAGCAAAATTACACCGGTGATCGGTGCCTACCCCTGGCTGTCAGTAAATGGAGCAGAACAGCAAACAAACGCAAACCTGGCAGTGGAGACACGGGCAGGTCTCTGAATCTGTGCAGACATTTCTACAGCCACAGCTGTGATCCCAGTAGGAAAGTGACAGTTTATCCCCCAGATCCCAGGAATGAGGCCCGTTGATAGCAGCAGCTCGTCTGACTAATCAGCCTGGAACTATCCAGGAGAGCAGTTCAGCTGGGGTTGCAGTGAGTGACCCCCTACCTGCGGTGTCCTGTGGAGTTGTTTCTGAGCCGTTCCAGTCTCTCCAGGGGGCTTCCAGCTTCACTAGCACCCAGAGCCATTCCCTCTAGGCAGAGCTCCAGCTTCCAGTGACTGGTTCCCTTTCCCAGGCTGTGACATCCATCCTGCTGGAGGGGTCAGGGAGCCGCAGGGGTTAACTCCAGCCTGCCCCTGAGCTTATCACTCAGTTAACGCATTTATATTGAATGGAAGCCCAGTCCCCTCTTGGCACATCCGCCAGTTTCAAAAGTGAAAGAAGGATCAAGGCTGGAACATGACTGTGACTGGATCCGCCTCACAGGATTTATGGCAGAAAGATCAAATTCCTCTGACACACCCACAAGGCGGTGAGAGAGCAGCTTCAGTGCCAGCAAACTCAGCTCTGCAGATTGCCCAGTGACAGCCAGTTCTGCAGGCTGTTTGTCCCGTGCCCTATGGATCTCTGTAATTCCTTCAGCCCTGTGTAAAGAATGGACCAAATCCTGCTGCAGCAGCCCCTAGACTCAGTGGCCATGTTAATTCATTCCAGTTCCCTGATGTAAAATTAACCCGTGATGATTTGGGGTCAGGGTTTTGCTCTATGCTCTCCAGTGGGCCAGCCCTACTCCCTGGACCTCCACTCCTTCAGTGTTATTCAGACAGCCTGGCCCTGATCCTCTTTCTTGGGCCCTGACTGCTCTGCTCTTCCCCTAGAAACAGGACCCAGCAGGGCAGGGAGACAAAAATTAAAATGGTGCGTGGCTGAGTGCAACAGACCTCCGGAATTCTGTGGGATCTTGGAAAATGCTGAATTTCCTCACTGAGGAATGTGATTATTGGACTACACAACTACCCGAATTATGAGCTGAGATGTGAGAAGTGAGAGAAAGTTGATAAAATATCACAATAGCTGATAGCAATAAATGCTGATAGGAAAGGCTGCAAACAGAGCCAGTGCTGCCCCGTTGGGGGCCCTAAGCAGGAACAGTGTGTGGGGGGGGTGGCCCTTACCCAGCCCTGTGAATTCTAACTACATTATTTCCACAAATCAGGGCCCCCCAAGCTGCCTGGGGCTCTAAGCAATTGCTTAGTCCGTTTATGCCGAGGGCCGGCTCTGGTGGGAGACAGAGAGATTGAATCAGTCCCAACAGATGGGTTCCTGGTTTAACTCTAGGACTGTGTTCAGATCATTTCTGGTTAACCTGAGGAGGATGGGATGGGAAATCAATGGAGCACAATGGGGGTGTCTGAAATTAGGCCTAGCTGGTGAACCAAATAATGAGGGAATGGGCTATTCCACCCACCAATCCCCTTGGGGACCTCTAGAAGAGAACCTGGGGGGGGAATTAGCAGCCACTGACTGACTGGGAGCAGGGTGGACCAGAAAGAGCGAGCTCTACCATCATGGCTGCCATCCCCATCATCTCTTGGGACCTCAGAATCCACCATTACACTGTTGGGCCTTCATAGACCTGATCCAGAGAGATGCGCTGACCAGACCGAGCCGGGAGGGTCCCAGGTGACATCACCACCTCCACCGACTCTGGCTACATCCCTTGGATAAGAGACTTTGTCTCTTTCTCTCTCACACACACACCTACCTACCTACCTACCTCTGTGTCCTTTTCCTTCCCTACCTTATTTTTATTCTGTCCAGTCTCTCTCCTTTTGCCTTCTGTATATTTTGCAAAATAGCTGTAAGCCTGTGGCCAGAAAGGCACTAAAAGCAATGACCTAAACAGCCGGATGCTGGTACAAGTTTACTCTGTCCTCGCAGTGGCTGATCAGACCATGTGCTGTGATTCTCCAGCAGCAAGGCAGCGATTGAGAGTCAGACCCCCAGACAGAGGCTGCATTTTCTCTCTCTGCTCTTCTTTTCTCTCCCCTCCATGGGACCTTAGCTCAGATGTCTGGGGCAGTTCACTCCTCTCAGAGCTACTGTTTCAGGCTGTCTGCAGACTCAGGCAGTCTTTGCCTGTTCACATTTTCAAGGTTATTGCTTAAAAGTCTTTAAATCATGACTTGAGAACTTCAGTAACACAGGCAGCCGTTATGGGTCTATTACAGGAAGGGGTGGGTGAGGTCCTGTAGCCTGTGCCGTGCAGGAGGTTAGACTAGATGATCACAATGGTTCCTTCTGCCCTTGAAGTCGATGAGTAAATGAATTGGATGCCCAATCCCCATTAATTTCAAATGGGAGCTGGGCATCCAAATCTTCTGTGGAGCTTTGAAAATCCTACCCGTGATTACTGAAGTTGCAGATGGAGACTCTGGAGTCCAGTTCTGCAGCAAAAGGTGAATTCTGAAGCCTGAGAATTGAGGAATTCACTGGGCCCAGGTGTAAATAAGGAAATAATGTTTATATAACACCCACCTGCCCAGGCTTCCTGCTGCACTAGAGAGAAACCCTGACACAGGTCTGGTTGTGAGGAATGTGATAAGGGCCGGCAGTCTGGCAGGAGTTCAGCAGCCGTCCAAGATATTCAGACAAAAGCCTCTCCACAGTGTCAGTTTCATTCATAGATTTTCTAGTGCAATTAAATAAAACAATGTCTGTGGCCACCTTCTCTTCATGCAGCTGCACAGGCTGAGACTCCATAGGCAGGGCCCCTCTAGAGATCTGAGTCAGTCACTTTCCCTGTCCAAAAAAACCAAGGAGTCCTTGTGGCATCTTAAGAGACTAACAAATTTATTTGGGCATAAGCTTTCACGGGTTATGACCCACTTCATCAGATGCATGGAGTGAAAAGTACTGTAGTTAGATATAAATATACAGCACATGAAAAGATGGGGGGTCATTGCTAACGAGGTTAATACAATTCAATCCCTCAGACAGAGACAAACACTTACAGGATCTTTATCAAGCATTCTTAAAACTATGATACCCACCAAAGGAAGTGAAGAAACAGATTGACAGAGCCAGATGAGTACCCAGAAGTCACCTACTACAGGACAAGGCCAACAAAGAAAGTAACAGAATGCCAGTAGCCATCATGTGCTAAGAGTCCCAACTTAAACCTCTCCAGTGCAACATCAAGGATATACAACCTATCCTAGAGGATGATCCCTCACTCTCACAGACCTTGGGAGACAGGCCAGTCCTTGCTTACAGACAGCCCCCCAACCTGAAGCAAATACTCACCAGTAACTACACACCGCACAACAAAAACACCACCCCAGGAACCAAACCCTGCAACAAACCCCAGTGCCAACTCTGCCCTCATATCTATTCAAGGGACATCATCATAGGACCTAATCTCATCAGCCACACAATCAGGGGCTCATTCGCATGCACATCTACCAATGTGATATAGGCCATCATATGCCAGCAATGTCTCTCTGCCATGTACATTGGCCAAACCGGACAATCTCTATGCAAAAGAATAAATGGACACAAATCAGACTCAAAAATTGTAACATTCAAAAACCAGTAGGAGAACACTTCAATCTCCCTGGACACTCAATAACAGACCTAAAAGTCACCATTCTTCAACAAAAAAAACCTTCAAAAACAGACTTCAACAAGAAAATGCAGAGCTGGAATTAATTTTCAAACTTGACACCATCAAATTAGGCCTGAATAAATACTGGGAATGGTTGGGCCACTACAAACAGTAATTTCCCCCACTGCTGATAGTCATACCTTCTTGTCTGAATAGATAATAGACCACATCCACCCTGATTGAATTGGCCTCGTTAGCACTACAATAAGTAATTTTTCCCCTCTGTTGATATTCACACCTTCTTGTAAACTGTTGGGAATGGGCCACATCCACCCTGACTGTATTAGCCTCCTTAGCACTGATACCTCCACCCCACCCCCCCACTTGGTAAGGCAACTCATCTTTTCATGTGCTGTATATTTATACCTGCTACTGTACTTTTCACTCCATGCATCTGATGAAGTGGGTCATAACCCACAAAAGCTTATGCCCAAATAAATTTCTTAGTCTCTAAAGTGCCACAAGGACTCCTCATTTTTTTTTCTGATACAGATTGACACGGCTACTTCTCTGAAACCTGTCTCCCTGTTCAGAGGATGTTTTGCCTCTGTGCTAAGAGTCCAAACAGCATCTGCGTCAGTGCCAATTGTGAGGGTGGATGAGGTGATGTGGTGCCAGTTCCCTATGAAATAGACTAAGACCCAGGAGCTCACTTCACACAGGTCACCAGACGTCCATGTATCATTGTCCTATGCTATTACTGACAGACTGTACCAGTGCCCTAGTAATGAAAGCCAGGTGTGTGCCAATGCCCAGCTACTTCTCTGTAACAGAAAGCTTTTTGAAGGATCGTTGGACTATATTTTTCCTTCTAGCTGCTTTCATTTCAGCGTTTGGTGCCTCAATATCTCCCCTGCATTTCCCCAGAATCTTTTGTACAAATTATTGCTAGGAACATTTGTATTCTGCTTTTCCATAAGGTTGATTTCTTTTTCAAACACTTCCAAAATTAATGAAAGACTAAATATATAAATTACAAGGTTGCAGAGTGCACAGGGATGGGTGCAGTATAAGAACCTGACTAGAGCAGGAGGGCTCACACTCCTGTTGTGATCACACACACTAGAGGGGTTCAGCTGCAGGATATCTCCGTGAGGTTCCCATACAGGAATACCCTTCGCACAGCTCTGTCAGTGGATGGGGGCTGCTTTCCCACAGACTGAGCCAGAGACTTGCCCCAAAACTGGCCAGTGCTGAGGGACCAACAGGAAGTCAGGAGGCCCTAAGCCCCAGGCAGTACCCATGTCCATCCCTGAGAAACACAGCACCTAGGGAGCAGCACTAGCAGGAAGTCCCCTGTGATTTCAGCGGCCTGGGGACTCCTATAAAGGGGGATCCCCACCATGATTGGGAAGGTGCAGAAAATATCATACAGCCCCAGGTAATATTGCCTTTTCCAATGGATCTCCACTAGGCTGAGGAAGGGACAACGGGTGTCCCCAGCTATGGCTCATCCATTCCCCTCACCATCTGATGTTAGATCCATGGAGCACAGTCTGCAAGGGGGCAGTGTCACAGAGACCTCTGAGCCCCATTCACATGGGAGCAGGGGACCCTGGTGCAGAGGTTTCCTGTCAGAGCAGATCTGGTCAGGGGGACAAGAGTCACCTCCTTATTTGGTAACTTTTCTTCACACCAGTTTGCATTGAAAGGCTCCTTGTCTCTGGAGGCAGGAATTGTTGTAATCTTCAAACTTTACAGCAATAAATAATACAGATAGCACCATAAAAAGTTCCCTTATCAGGTGAACGGTTGCTTGATGGCCAGTGACACACTAACTATCTGGCTCTTGGGAAGTTTCATTCTTAAAAGGGAAGGAAAAGAAGTTAGAAAACTTCATCTAACACTGAACAATGTAACAATAACAGCAGATCCTGGCTCACACAGGGGACAGCGTTAAGGATACAGAACCCCTCATGGGGCAAGCTCTCACCCTGCCCCAATCACCCCCTTTCCTGCTGCTCTCCACTCACCCCTTCTGCCTCCTCCCAGTGTCCCACCCTTCTCTTATCTTGGCCAGTTCTCTTCTGTCCTTGGCAGATCCAGCCTCATGATACCCCCACGTGGTCTGTCTGTTCCTGAGGCTGGGAGGGGGAATCAACACTCCTCAGCTCAATGCTTCAAACCTGTGAGCCTCCAAACCACTCCCATTGGGTGAATGGTTAAAATCCCCACTGACATCAGTGAATGCTGCAGCTGGGCCCCAGGTGGGGACCTCCCATGTGATTGCCAGTGGCTCAGTATCACACATGGCATCAGAGAGATGTTGGGGCAAAATCCAGTCACCTCAGCCTGTTTGTCCCAAACTCTCTTCCCTCTACAAAGGCAGAACCAGGCTTTTAAACCTGCTGATTAAATGGGGATGTCCCCTACACACCGTGTTTACACCATGTTAGCAGCTCAGTGACAAGCAGGCTACTCCCCAGTGTGGAAATACCCTGATTGCCAAGCAGAAGGACACGAGACCTTCACTGGCTGCTATTTCTCCCAGCGCCTGGTAAATAATTTGCCTGGTTGATCTGACCCCACCCAGTCTCCCCACCCTGTGCAAAGAAACACTGTAACTGCACTTTCTCCTCATCTGTGTCATTTGTCACCGATTACAATGTGTGATCCTGTTTAACAGCAGGAGATGGGAGCAGGTGGCGAAGGCAGAAGGGCGGACAATGAGTAGAGAGGTGTAAAAGCTGAATATACTCTGTGGATGCATAGCTCACATTCACCAGCGAGTTAAAAGTGCACTGAGAAGATTTTTCTGCTTCTTCGGGAGAGGCGGGAATGTCACAAATCTTATGTAGGCAGTCAGGGTTATGGAAGTTTAGGAAATTTCTGCCATTGTAAATGCTACAGAACACTAAGGATTCAAAGCCCCTCCCATTTCCAACCTCCCTTTGCTTTCTAGGGCAAGCACTGGCCAAATTCTCCTGGCCTTTAGACAGTGCACAGTGGAGAACATTTAGTCTCTGAATTGTCCTTGCATGCAGTGAAGGGACTCTGCAGACCAGTAATACAGACAGACTTGCACAACTGATACTAAATTCCATGTTGGAAAAGTCTAGCAGATTTTACTACCAGTAGCAGTTACTGACTTCCTTGGTGTCCTGTCAAAATTTGCTACACCTCCCTCCTTTCTAATTGCTCAAAAGATAGTAAATTCTAACAAATGAGGGTACACCTCTGTCATAAACAGATAGTTAAGAGTTAATGCCTCTTTTACCTGTAAAGAGTTAAGAAGTTCACCTAGCCTAGCTGACACCTGACCAGAGGAACCAATAGGGGAACAAGATGTTTCAAAAGGAAGGAGGGAAGTTTTCCTTTGTTTAGAGTTTTCAGTTTCAGCCGGAGTGGAAAAGATCAAGGAGCTAGCCTCTTATCAGAGTAGTAAGTTTTAGAAAGGGATAAATAGGTTTATGTTTATTTTCTTTGTAACTTGTCTTGGTACCATTAAGGGAATTATCAAATTTGGGTATTCTTGTGTGTATTAAGATTTTTGCCCAGGGGAACATCCTATCCTCTGTGTTTTGAATCTGTTGTCTGTGAGAGTAGCTGGTATGCTAATCTCTCCCAGAGGGTTTTCTTTTACCTTTCTTTTCTTTAATTAAAAGCCTTTTTCTTAATACCTGATTGATTTTTCCTTGTTTTTAGATCCAAGGGGATTGGATCTGGACTCACCAGGGATTGGTGGGAGAAAGGAGGGGGGATGGTTAATTTCTCCTTGTTTTAAGATCCAAGGGATTGGATCTGGACTTCACCAGGGAATTGGTGAAGGAGTCTCTCAAGGCTACCCAGGGAGGGAAGGTTTTGGGGGAAAGGGAGTGATCCAGACACTGAAAATTCTGGATGGTGGTGGCAGTGATACCAGATCTAAGCTAGTAATTAAGCTTAGAAGTGTCCATGCAGGTCCCCACATCTGTACCCTAAAGTTCAGAGTGGGGAAGGAACCTTGACATGGTGAGCAGCGGTGAGGGATTTTTTAGAACCAAAAGCCAGATTTTTTTTTTTCCTCCTTTGAGATGCTGGGGAAGCAGTGAAGGAGAGATACCCTGAAGGCAAACAGATAAAGGTTTTTCTAACAAAGGCTTTGTTAGAAAGGATTTCCAGCTGGGCTTAGCTGGAGGGTAATTAACAGTTTGCAAAAGACAAGTTACAAACCAGTTTTTCTGGTTTCTTCTCATTCTGAGAAGTCCAGTTAAAAGCTGTGTGTTTTTTTTTTTTTTTTTTTGCTCCTCAAACCAAGATAGCTCAGGCAGAGCAGGGAAAAATGTCAGGCAAGGATTAAAAAAAAACATACAGCAACTAGAATTGGCCAAACTCCAGGCTGAGGAGAGCCAAAAGGAACATGACAGACAGATGGCCCCAGAGAGCTGAGGAAGGCTGCCCACAAAAGAGCTATGGGGAGAGAAAAAAATGGAGAGAAAGAAAGAAGCAAGAAAGAGAAGAGAGAAAAAGCCAAAGAGGCTGACCACTGAGAGGGCTATGGAGATCCAGAGGGAGGCCCACAGCATGCCCTGGAATTAGCAAGGGCTAAGCAGGAGTTACCAGCCAACCCTAACAACCCTTCTCCAGGTACTGTTTCCCATCCCAGAAAATTCCCCACCTACAAGGCAGGTGATGATACTGAGGCCTTCTTAGAAAATTTCAAAAGGGCCTGCCATGGGTACAGCATCCCTACAGACCAGTACATGATAGAGCTGAGGCCACAGCTCAGTGGACCCTTAGCAGAGGTGGCAGCTGAAATGCCTAAGGAACACATGAACGATTATATAAAACTTTTTCAAACCAAGGCCAGAATCAGAATGGGGCTAACACCTGAGCATGCCCGTCGGTGGCGGTTCAGAGCCCTAAGGTGGAAACCAGATGTGTCATTTACCCGACACACGCCTACCACATTGGAAAGAATTGGGATGCCTGGATATCAGGAGCAAGTGCTAAATCTCTGGAAGAGCTGTCCTTCCTAATGCAAATGGAGCAGTTCTTAGAGGGTGTTCCTGAGGAAATAGAAAGGTACATCCTAGATGGGAAGCCCAAAACTGTAACCGAGGCGGGGAGATTGGAGCCAAATGGTGGAAGTGGCAGAAAAGAAAAAAACTACTAGCAATTGGAGCGAATATCAGAGGGGGCAAACCGAAACTAAACCCTATCACCGGGGGCAACCCAAGGCCCCACCTACAACCAAAGGAAAGCCCCAGACACTTTATTGTCCCACCTCACCAGTCTCCAGCAACCCACCACGGCCCAGTAATCAGTCAGCTGGGCAATGTTTTAAATGTAATGAACTGGGACATATAAAGGCCCACTGCCCCAAGAACCCCAACCAATTACAGTTCATTACATCACAATCACACCAAAGATCCCCAGGCACAGATGCCTCTCACATACCCTCGGAGCAAAGGGAAACCTTGAGAGTGGGCGGAAAGAAGGTTATCACGTGGAGAGACACTGGGGCATAAGTGTCAGCTATCCACCAATCCTTAGTGGATCCCCAATTCATCAATCCAGAGGCCCAAGTGACAATTCACCCATTCATATCAACATCTTTAAACTTGCCTACAGCTGAGTTGCCTTTTACAAGGGCTGGTCAGGAATGTAGACTTTTGCAGTCTATGACAATTATCCCATCCCCATGCTGCTGGGGGAAGACTTGGCCAACCATGTGAAGCTAACCAAGAGGGTGGGAATGGTCACACACAGCCAGGTCAAACAAGCCTCCACACCCATCCCTGTTCCTGAGCCGTCCACCAGGGCCCCATCTGTGTTACCAGAGACCCAGACAGAGGTGGTGGAACCGGATCTTCTACCCATGAATGCTACAGCCGTAGTGAATCCAGTTCCAGAACCGGAACTGGCAAAGCAACCAGCACCAGAACCATTGCCAGCACTGACTCCAGCGCTTGCAAACCCATCTACAACTCCAACGCCAGAGGGCACCAGCAGGCCTGAACTGGCAGAAGCAGCAGACAACCCTACCCCAGAGGCTCAGCCAGAGCCTGAAATATCACATAGTGCACCAGCGGAGAGCGGTTCACAATCAACGAAAACAAGCCCATCACCTACATCGCTTCCAGAGAGACCAAGCCCAAGTCCACAGTCCAAGGAGGAACTGATGTCTCTAGCCTCAAAGGAAGAGTTCCAGGCTAAGCAGGAAGCAGATGACAGCCTTCAGAAAGCTTGGGTGGTGGCCCGGAGCACTCCACCATCTCTCAGCTCTTCTAACCGATCCCAGTTTGTTGTAGAACAAGGACTTTTATACAAGGAAGTTCTTTCTGATGGACACCAGGAAGACTGGCATCCTCAAAGACAGTTGGTAGTCCAGCTAAGTACAGAGTAAAGCATTTAAGCTTAGCCCATGATCATCTCAGTGGACATGCTGGGGTGAACAGAACCAAGACAGGTTGGGGAAGTCCTTCCACTGGGAGGGAATGGGCAAGGACGTTGCTAATTATGTCCAGTCTTGTGAGGTGTGCCAATGAGTGGGAAAGCCCCAAGACCAGGTCAAAGCCCCTCTTCAGCCGCTCCACATAATTGAAGTCCCATTTCAGCGAGTAGCTGTGGATATTCTGGGTCCTCTACCAAAGAAGACACCCAGAGGAAAGCAGTACATACTGACTTTCATGGATTTTGCTACCCGATGGCTGGAAGCAGTAGCTCTAAGCAACACCAGGGCTAAAAGTGTGTGCCAGGCCTTAGCAGACATTTTTGCCAGGGTAGGTTGGCCCTCCGATGTCCTTAGAGATTCGGGAACTAATTTCCTGGCAGGGACAATGAAAAACCTGTGGGAAGCTCATGGGGTGAATCACTTGGTTGCCACCCCTTAACACCATCAAACCAATAGCCTGGTGGAGAAGTTTAATGGAACTTTGGGGGCCATGATACGTAAATTCGTAAATAAACACTCCAATGATTGGGACCTAGTAATGCAGCAGTTGCTTTTTGCCTACAGGGCTGTAACACATCACAGTTTAGGGTTTTCACCATTCAAATTTGTGTATGGCCATGAGATTAAGGGGCCATTACAGTTGGTGAAGCAGCAATGGGAGGGGTTTACACCTTCTCCAGGAATTAACATTCTAGACTTTGTAAGCAACTTACAAAGCACCCTCTGACACTCTTTAGCCCTTGCTAAAGAAAACCTAAAGGATGCTCAGGAAGAGCAAAAGGCCTGGTATGCTAAACATACCAGAGAGCGTTCCTTCAAAGTACGGGACCAAGTTATGGTCTTAAAGGTGCTACAGACCCATAAGATGAAGCGTCATGGGAAGGGCCATTCATGGTTCAAGAGCGCGTGGGAGCTGTTAACTATCTCATAGCATTCCCTACCTCAACCCTAAAGCCTAAAGTGTACCATGTTAATTCTCTAAAGCCCTTTTATTCCAGAGAATTAAAGGTTTCCCAGTTTACAGCCCAGGGAACAGATGACATGGAGTAGCCTGAAGGTGTCTACTACGATGGAAAAATTGGTGGTGGCGTGGAAGAGGTGAACCTCTCCACAACCCTGGAACTTCTGCAGCGGCAACAGATCAAGGAGCTGTGCACTAGCTTCGCATCAATGTTCTCAGCCACTCCAGGACGGACTGAACGGGCATACCACTCCATTGACACAGGTAATGCTCATCCAGTTAGAACCGCACCCTACCGAGTGTGTCCTCATGCCCAAACTGCTATAGAACGGGAGATCCAAAACATGCTACGGATGGGTATAATGGGGCATCTCCAGTGGTTAGAGGGGCATCTCCAGTGGTTCTAGTTCCCAAACCAGATGGGGAAATATGCTTTTGCGTGGACTACCATAAGCTAAATGCTGTAACTCGTCCCGACAACTATCCAATGCCATGCACTGATGAGCTATTGGAGAAATTGGGACATGCCCAGTTCATCTCTACATTAAACTTAACTAAGGGGTACTGGCAAGTACCGCTAGATGAATCCTCCAAGGAAAGGTCAGCTTTTGTCACCCATGCAGGGGTGTATGAATTTAATGTGCTTCCTTTCAGGCTGCGAAATGCACCTGCCACCTTCCAAAGACTTGTAGATGGTCTCCTAGCAGGATTGGGAGAATATGCAGTTGCCTCTACAGCAAATCGCTGCCAACTGACAATGCTAACCAGAAGATACAGCCACCCAGAATGCAGTTAGTGGACTGATGAGTGTCAGAAGGCCTTTAACTAGCTTAAGGCAACCCTCATGTCTGCACCCTGTGCTAAGGAGCCCAAGCTTGACAAACCAGTCCTAGAACCACAAGATGCATCTGGAGGTAAATGCAGGGCAGTTTTAATGCAAGGAAGACCAAGATCAAAAAATTCCATCGGTCGCGTGTTTCGAGCGAGAAACTGTCTGAAAGAAGAAGCCACTGGTCAAATCAGTAAAAAAGAAGCTCGCATTGGTTATCCTGGAAAAGCTATGCTCATAGCTGGGTGGGGGACGGCGGCTCAGCTACAAACGCGACCAGCTGCGCTAAAATGGCTTCATACTGCCAGGGAACAACAAAAAACTTCTTCGATGAAGTTTAGCTCTTCAGATTTTTGATTTAATATCAACACATTTCAGAGCTTCTAAAAGAGTAGCTAATGCACTCTCCGCTGAAAGTTTCCAAGTTACTGTTAAAATTGTCCTTAAAATGTGACAAAATCTGTTAGTTTACATAATTATATATATGTAAAGGTGCATGTGTTTTATTAATCTTGTTTTCTAAAGTCTAGGAAGAATCACCTCCCGGTGTTCAACACTGTCTTGAGATTGTCGGGGGCGTTCATAAACAGATAGTTAAGGGTCAGCCTCTTTACCGTGTAAAGATGTTAGAGAGTTCACAATAGCCTAAGCTGACACCTGACAGAGGAACACAATGGTGGGAACAGATGTTTCAAAAGGAAGGAGGAGTTTTCCTTTGTTTAGAAGTTTTTCAGTTTCAGGCGAAGTGGAAAAAGATCAAGGAACCAGTCTTTTATCAAGAGTAGTAGTTTTAGGAAAGGAATAAATAAGTTTATGTTTATTTTCTTTGTAACTTGTCTTGTCCATTAAGGGAATTACATTCTTGGGTATCTTGTGTGTATAAGATTTTGCAGGGACACAGGGGAACATCCTCTGTGCTTTGAATCTGTTCTCTGTGAAAGTAGCTGGTATGTTAATCTCTCCCAGAGGGTTTTCTTTTACCTCTCTTTTCTTTCATTAAAAGGCTTTTTCATAATACCTGATTGATTTTTTCCTTGTTTTAAGATCCAAGGGAGTTGGATCTGGATCTGCCAGGGGTTGGTGGGAGAAAGGAGGGGGGATGGTTAATTTCTCCTTGTTTTAAGATCCAAGGGGTTTGGATCTGTGTTCGCCAGCAAATTGGTGAAGTCTCTCAAGGCTACTCAGGGAAGAAAAGTAGTGCTTGAGGGTGGTGGCAGCCATACCAGATCTAAGCTGTTAATTAAGCTTAGAAGTGTCCATGCAGGTCCTCACATCTGTACCCTAAAGTTCAGAGTGGGGAAGGTACTTTGACAACCTCTCACAATTTTTTTACCACTCCCATCCTCTGGTCCCAATAGTAGCAAATTGTGACAGGGCCTCGACCATCTGTCACAATTTGCTGTCTCTCATCTCTGTCATCTTCTGCTCCAGGGGTAAGTCAGACTGCTCCCGTTCAGATGAAGGATGGTCCTCTGGGCTCCTGACGACTTCATTGGCCTGCCTGCCCTGTCAATCAGGTTGACCTGGAGAACTTGGCCTCTCCCCATTGGTCCTGAGGACTGCCAATCTTAGGCTCATAGTTGCTCTTCAGCCTTTCCACTTTCTTTCTGGAGAGTGCCAAACCTCCAGTAAGTTTCAGTACAGGGCCAGCAACCCTCGTACATTTCCCCTTTCTGCTGCATCCAGAATGTCCGCACCAGCACATCCAGGTCCCACATTAACAACACGTACAAGCATTTTATATATATAAACATTTAACATTCTATGTCCACTTCTTTATCTTATACATGATAACATTCACTAATACAATGCACAAAATCAATAACATAATCATCTGTAAATGTAACAGGTGGTTCACCTTTCTTAGTTCTCTGGAACCATCTTAACACTAGTGGTTTATTATCCATATTTTCTCTTCCCTGTCCCCAAGTAACGCCGGGTTAATTTGAGTGATCTGGCCATTTTCATCAGGCTTTGGGTTTGCTCTACTCTGTTCCCCTTGGGACTCAGTTTATGTGACTAGAATCACACTCACACTGGTTTAGTCTCCTCGG
This sequence comes from Chelonoidis abingdonii, assembly GCF_003597395.2. Classification (NCBI taxonomy): domain Eukaryota; kingdom Metazoa; phylum Chordata; order Testudines; family Testudinidae; genus Chelonoidis; species Chelonoidis abingdonii. The sequence goes on along the minus strand of NC_133781.1, from coordinate 2,034,471 downwards.
GGCATGCTGATCTGTGTCCTCTGTGGTCCCTAATCGGACTAAGAGTGCAATGTTTTAGCTGGCCCCTAGGGCTCTACTCTCTCAGGACCAGATCATTCAGGGCACATGGTGTAAACTGGCAGCTGGGGGTTGTTGTGAGAAAGTACAATGTGGAGATTTGACTCCCTCTTGTCCTTTATTTTATTACATCCCCAGTATCTATGGTTATGAACTAGGACATGGTCAGCAGGTCTGATGAGAGCCCCACTGGTCTTGTGATCAGACGTCCTCTTCCTACTTTGGGCTGTGTCTTGAGTTGTGCTGGGAGCAACTTCACAGGCTATCTTCAGCCTGTCATGGTGATCTTTGACCCAGTCCTCCAAATTGGTCAGCTCAATCCTTAGAAAAGATTTGTTGATGCTTCTCTAGCAACATGCTTAAGGGCTAGTCTACATTAGAAGCTCTACATCTAGTAAAGACATTCTATGCCGATGGGAAAGAGCTTTTGTAGGCATAAAACTCCACCTCTATGAGAGGCTGTAGCTATGTTGGTGGGAAAACTTCTCCAGCCAATATAGTGCTGTCCGCACTCATGCTTAGATTGAAGTAACGTACATTGGTCACGGGGGTGGCTTATTCACACCCCTGAGTGACATAAATTATACCAAAGTAAGTGGTAGTGTTGACAAGCCCTAAGTTCATCTGTGACAGGAATCAACCCTTGGAGCTCTGCTTGAACTGCGACTGGCAATTTGTTCTTCATTCTCTCTTCTTGTCACCCTCAGCTCATCTTCATTATTTTCAAAGGTCATCTCCACCAGTGGAACCACTTCCTCAGGCCAGTGCACCTCAGCAACTCTAATTCGAAGATACAACTCCTCAGCCTTCACACTTGAGTTTAGAAGACTCACTGGTATTCTTCTTTCATGGCATTTGTCAGAACATTAGAGCCCATTAAGTAGGCTTGCCCAAGATGCAGGCTCTACAAGCACTTGATATTCATCCGTATTTCCTGGTACCCAGCAGCATTCATCAAGGATCTTCCTTCTCCAGGGAGGAATAGCCACCTTCTGTTTTTTAGCCACTTTCACATTTCCAGTCTGCCCCAAGGGTCCCAGGGAATGACTGTCTCTCTGCTCAAGCCAGTATCCTATTCTGCACAGCATTCTTCTTAGAGTGCCTGTGACAGTTCATCCTCCTGGTTCCCTCTCCTGGCAACAGTAGCTTCTTCAGCTCACTAATGATGTGCATCCCTAGAATCCCTGGGACCCCATCTCCCATTTGATTTCCTTCAGAGACTTTGTCTTTCTGGATGAAGATGTATTTTCCTGGCAGTGTCTGACCCATGTTCTCTATATCTGTTTCTAGGCACCCTACCACTGGGATTGCCATTCCATTAGCTGATGTTAGATGTACAAACCATGTGCCATGCATGGTCAGCTCCTTGTCCTTCAAATATTTTTTTTAAAATGTGACTCAGTAATGGTGGTAACTTCTGAGCCAGTATCTAATGTGGCAAATTGCCGGTACTGTTCTGCTGGGTCTCGCACTTTCTCTTCTCTGGGGTAGGTTCAGGGCGCTATTGCTTGCCTCTGAACCAGTTCTTAATCACTCCCCTAGTGTCCTTGGAGGAGGGGAGTGGAGAGGGAGGGACCTGGGCCCGCCCTCTACTCCAGGTCCCAACCCAGGGGCCCTGGGGTTGTGGTGAACCACTTGACTAGAGGTTTCTTCCCCTGGGTTACTCTAATAAACATCTAGTCTTCACCTCTGCTATAAGTACTTCAGCAGTTAAACAGTCTCCAAATGCTCGCTTACAGAAGTCACTAGATATGCTGGCACTGTTCATATTTCTTCCAGCACTGTCTGCAGAGTGATTTTCCACCAAGGACAGGCCTAGGAATACTTCTGCCACTGTTTGGCCTTCTACTGTAGATGGGGCACCAGGAATGAGTTTTGGTTTTGAGTGCCTGGCACTCTGGGCTCCTTCTCAGTGGACATTCTTGGCTAGTAGGCCCTGGCCCTTCACAAGCATAGCAAATGTACCATCAGGCAGCTTATGTCGACCTAACTATGAAGGGCTATATTAAAAGGAGCAGCAGATCAGAGTAGAGGGTTGTTGGGTCTTTGAGGACCCGGAGCTCCTTCCGCTTCTCCCGGCATGCTCCGCAAAGGGATGGATCCTCAGGGCTGGCAGCCAAATGCCTCTCTAGCTCTAAGACCTCCCATTCCAACTGCTCTATTGCTGCATCCCTCTATCAACTGGCGCCCCGGATATAGTCACGGCAGAAGAGTCAGGTACGCACCTTTCCCACATCCCACCACTGCCGCGCCGAGACAAAGGCATGCTGCTGCCCTCGCCAGATCAGAGCAACCCAACCCACAGGTGCTTTCACAAAAGAGTCAATATGGGCTGGCTGCTGCTTCAGGCCCAATAGTGGTGAAGGTGTGGCAAGCCAGGTGAGGAGCTGAGTCTCAGAGGCAGGAGCTCAAGACAGATAGTAGACAGCCAATGGGGGTGGTGGAGGGGGCAGCGGTGGTGGTGGGGGCGAAGGGGGACACAGATGGACTGGGAGGCAGGCTCCATGCCACACCCCTGGTGTTCCCCCAAATGCAGTCCAGACCCCCACCACAAGAGCACAGTTTGAGTTATTCAGTCCTTAAGTGCCCCCTCCATGGTGGTCTTCAGAGTCTCTGTGCGCTCCCCCAGCAGCAGGTAGTCCTCTTCTCCTCCTCAGGGCTCCAGCAAAACTCAGCAGCAAACATAGCAGCTCTAGGTGGTAGTCCGGTAGCCAGGCAGGAGAGACCGTGCTCAGATGGTGGTGATGGCAGTAATGTCTACAGGAGCAATTGCTTGGGCTGGGGTCCCTCAATCCCCTCTAGGGAGCAGTCCAGCAGCCCCCCTCCCAAGGGTCTGTAGCTGGAGTAACTGCAGCAACTGAGGGTGAGGGGTTCAGCAGCCAGCCAGCCAGTAACTGGGTAGCAGAGAAGGGAGCGGGTGGTGGTGTCTGGCCCAGCCAAGGGAGTAGCTGGAGCTGCAACAACAGTAAGGGCCCAGCAAGAGCAGCCCCCTGCCTTCTTCCACTCTCCAGACCAGAGGGCAGTAGGAGAGTGTTTGAAGGGAGCAATCTATTAGTCCCAGATGAAGGAGATCCCTTTCCCCTGGTTAAGGGAACAGGGGCAGTTCCAGAACAAGCAGGAACTTGCTGGAACCAATTAAGGCAGGCAGGCTAATTAGGACACTGCTAGTTAAAAAGGACCTCACTTCAGTTTGTGGCATTATAGCAGGGTGACTACTAGCGCCAGCCTGGAAGGACTTGGAAAAGCCCTGCAGAGGGCTGGGGCTGGACAAGATAAAACCTTGGCTGATTGGGAGAAGTGGCTGCAGCTGGGGCCATGTCCCAACCTGAGCAACAGGGCCTTATAAGAAGGCCAGGGAAGCCAGGAGCAAGCTCTCTTTTTCTGCCTGTAGATGGAGAAGGGCCTGGCTGCAGGGAGCTAGATATAAGGTACTTGAGTGAAGCAGGGCTGGGGAAAGGCAGAGGAGCTGGGAAGCTCCAGCCTGGAAAGCCCCAGGCTGTGGCCTAGCATTGGGCTAATAGGTACTGGGGGTTGCAGAGGGCAGCCCAGGGGTAGGCCAAGGCAGCAAGTCCAAACCCAACCTTGCCAGTGATGAGTAGGCTGATAATGCAGTCTGCCTTGGGGTGTAGGGGCTAGACAATGACTGGCAGTAGCCTTATACTAAGGCAAAGTGGGGATAATGGGTGGGGAGTCCCCTGGGGAGGGGAGACCCTAAGATTGAGGGGGTTACTGCCAGGGGGGCAGCACCCCATGTAAAGTGGCACTGGGTCCAGAGAGGGACATGGGGGCCAGAAGACAGGTGGATCACTGGCTTGCAGAGGGTGCTCTGGAGCTGGAACCGAACTAATTTCCAGGAGTCACCAACAGGAGGTGTCACAGGGGTGAGTCCACTTGTCTACAAGCATGCATGTGAGGAGCTGGGAGCAAGAGGGCCCTAGAAGCTGAGAGTGAGAAGGTATATTGCTGGAGGACTGAGTTCAAGCATTATCAGACACCAGGAGGAAGGTCCTGTGGTGAGGATAAAGAAGGTGCTGGGAGGAGGCTGTGGAGAAGTAGCTCAGGGAGTTGTAGCTGTTGTGCAGCTGTTCCAGGAGGCTCTCTAGACAGCTGCAGTCCATAGGGCCCTGGGTGGAACCTGGAGTATAGGGTGGGCCCGGTTTTCCCCCAAACCTTCCAACTCCAGATCAGACCCAGAGGAATTGAGCTGGACTGTGGCTTCTACCAGAGGGGAAAGTCTCTAGGCTGTTTCCCAACCCACATGGTGAATCTGAGGTGAGCAAATCCACCAATAAGTGCAGGACCCACCAAGGTAGAGGAAGAACTTTGTCACACCTGGTATCATATTCAGTCTTCCTGTCTGTGTGGTGCATTTCAGGCTGGCTAAACTGCATGGGGATGCGAGTTGAGTGCAGTGGGCAAGGGTTGGCATTTAAATGGGTGGACGGTGCCAGTAAAGGTAATGGAGGCAGCTAGTGGAGATAAGAAAGTGGATGTTGTGAAAAGTGGGTTGGTGGTGACATGGGTGCACAAGAGACAGTCTTTGGTGGGGCGGGGGGGGCAGATCTGCTCCATCTGCAGTACTACGAGCGCCTGCATTGAGTCTGCTTGGCACTCCATGATGCTTAGGAGCCACTCCGTGGCTTGTTGCTGGTGATCTGCATTCCCCTGCTGGAACCTCCTTGTGGTCTCCCACCACTCCTGTGCTTTTTCATTTTCAGTAAGGGACTGATGCATGACTTCATGCAGAAGGTCCTCTTTGGTTCTTCATAGCTGCTTCCTGAGGTTGCGCAGCCATTCGGCCGTTGATAACAAGGATGGCTGGGATCTTAAGTTTGCATCTATAAAGCCAAAATGCAACATTTTACAGAGGCAGCATTGTTCACACTAGACAGAGCAATGATTCAGCTGAACATAAACAAAAGCATAGCTCACACAATAGCACAAACTGCCTGTCTCATGGCAAAAGCCCCAGAATGGCGAGTAACCACAGGGGCAAGGGGGACTGATTGTTCCAGGGCCATTCTGTTCTCCGGGGTCCTGTTTCTTGGGGAGAGCCAACAAGTGCTGGGGGCCCCGATACTCAACACTGTCCCCACATTTTCCACAGGCTGGGTTTGTCCTGGAAGATATCTCGCTGCTGAGGGTGATCTGGGAAGCAAGGGAGAGTCTTCTGCATCAATGCGGCTTCCATCCGGGCCTTTATGCAGCTTGCCTATGTGCAGCAATGGTCCCCCTCCACTCACAGCACAGTGGCATGGGTATGTTACCCTTACCGGGACAAGGAGCATGGTTGCTCTGCCAAGAATCTGCGCAGGCGCATTGCCCAGGACCTAGGGGTTACAGTGAACAAGAAGCTGGATATGAGTCAACAGTGTGCCCTTGTTGCCAAAAAGGCTAACGGCATTTTGGGCTGTATAAGTAGGGGTATTGCCAGCAGATTGTGGGACGTGATCATTCCCCTCTATTTGACATTGGTGAAGCCTCATCTGGAGCACTGTGTCCAGTTATGGGCCCCACACTACAAGAAGGATGTGGAAAAATTGGAAAGAGTCCAGCAGAGGGCAACAAAAATGATTAGGGGGCTGGAGCACATGACTAGTGAGGAGAAGCTGAGGAAACTGAGATTGTTTAGTCTGCAGAAGAGAAGAATAAGGGGGGATTTGATAGCTGCTTTCAACTACCTGAAAGGGGGTTCCAAAAAGGATGGATCTAGACTGTTCTCAGTGGTAGTAGATGACAGAATAAGGAGTAATGGGCTCAAGTTGCAGTGGGGGAGGTTTAGGTTGGATATTAGGAAAACATTTTTCATTAGGAGGGTGGTGAAGCACTGGAATGGGTTACCTAGGGAGGTGGTGGAATCTCCTTCCTTAGAGGTTATTAAGGTCAGGCTTGACAAAGCCCTGTCTGGGATGATTTGGTAGGGAATTGGCTCTGCATTGAGCAGGAGGTTGGACTAGATGACCTCCTGAGGCCACTTCGAACCCTATATTCTATGATTCTACATGAGACCTTTGATGAGATCACCGAGGCTGATTACTGCAATGTGAGAGAGCACATCAATGCCCTATTCCACATCTAGGCATGCACACAGCCCCAGGTCATCTTTCTGCAACCCTCCTCACCCCAACAGCCTGCACCCAACAACTCCCTTCTCAAAATAAAAGCCACTTACTGGATGCCTCCATTGCTGTTTGTTCTTCCCCAAGCACTGTCTGCTGTGACTGGCTACCTTGCTCCAGGCTTGAAAACAGCTCCTGGCTGCATGCATCTATGGATGCTGGACCATCCTCTGGCTCCAGGCCCCCGTCCTCCTCAGCACCCTTGCTCCCACTTTCCTCCCCTTTTGAAATGTCCCTGGTGCTCTTTGGAGTGGAGGTGGGATCACCCCCAAGTATTGTGTCCAGCTCTTTGTAGAACCAACAAGTCATGGGGGCAGCACCGGAGCAGCGGTTTGCCTCCCGTGCCTTACGGTAGGCATTCCACAGCTCCTTCACTTTAACCCTGCACTGCAGTGTGTCCCGGTCATGGCCCATTTCGATCATGGTCCTTAATACCTGCCCATCGGTGTTGTAATTCCTACAGCTGGAACATAGCTGAGACTGGACAGCCTCCCCAAATGCTGATGAGATCCAGCACCTTGACATTGATCCATGCTGGGGATCGCCTGGTGCGTGGAGGCATGGTCACCTGCAAAGATTCACTGAGAGCACTCCACACCTTGCTGAGCAAACAGGAAGGGGATATTCAAAATTCTGAGAGGGCAGGTCTGACGGTTAGTCTCCTGAGGGCAGGGCATTAGAGTTCAAACTGATGACCAGAGTGGCTAAAAGAGGCATTGTGGGACACATCCCAGAGCTGTTCAGAGCACACTAATAGACCAGGGCATCCACTCTGGCGCCGGGGTGCTGCAAGCGTTGTGCTTCAGATGGAAGTGGATTACCAGGAGCGCTCCTGCCGCAGAGTCGGGGTGCTCTACATGCTTTGCTAGTGTGGACACCTCAGGAGTTAGGTTGCCCGGGGCTGATTTAATGTGCTCTAACTTGCAAGTGTAGAAAAGGCCTAAAGTTAATTTTGTCAGGCCCTGCCAACTTGACTACAACTAAATTATCTAAATATTCTTTAACCTGTTCTTTCCCTATTTTGGCTGGCATGCCTTCCCCCTTGCTGTTAATGATAAACATCTGGTCACAATTTACCTTTTCAGTGAAGGTTGATTCAAAATAGACATTAAAAACCTGAACCATCTTGAGGTCATCAGTTCTTAGCTCTCTTTCATTACTAAATAGAGAACCTGCTCTTTCTTCATCTTTCCCTTTATACTAATGTATTTATAGAACAACTTCTTATTGCCTTGTGTGTCCCATGCTAGGTGTCACTCATTTTGTGCCTTAGCCTTTCTGATTTTGTCCTGACATGATTGTGCTAATCTTTTGTTTAGTTTTTGTAGGATTCTTTTTTGATTTTCAGGTCATTAAAGAACTCCTGATGAAGCCATGTTGGCCTCTTACTATTCTTCCTGTCTTTCCTTTGTTTTGGGATAGCTTGAATGGGTTCATTTGCCCTGCATGTGCGATAACACAGCCCTTCATTATAAATGGTCAATGACTCAATGGGGCTTAGTCTGTGCCCTGGGGAACTGGCATCCACACCACAAAGTCCACCATCATGACTAGTGCTGGTGTTTTCTAGAAGTCTCAGCAGACAGGCCAGGCATCCCCTGGACATGGAGTGTGAGAGAACTCTCATCCCCAGAGGCCCTGCCAGGCCAGCAATGTCCCAGACTGTGCAACTGCATGAAAGGACAATGGCCCGGGGCTTGGACATTCTGTTGGATCTTGGTTGCACAAGAAAATTCATCAATTATCCCAGGTCTCTATCTGAGAATCTGTGCAGTGCCTGCCCCTGCCACACCCGTAACAAGCAGGTAAGTGTGAAACTTCCTTTCCCTTACCCCCAGGAGATGGAAGCCCTGGAGGATGGTGCCTTTACATGCAATTTTTTTTTTTTATTTTACTGATTCTCAGAGCAGGAGAAATAGCAGAGCTGACTGTCACCTGCCAAAGTGAGTGGGTCGGCTCAAAATCTGTCACTTCCTAGCACTGCTGGGGATGTTTCTTTAAGAGGACTTCGATCCTTGTACTTTACTCAGCATGTGACAAGGATTCCTGTTTCAATAACTTCCCAGCTACTGAGTTACTTTCATTTCTGAAGCTGGTGGGAGCAGAAGAAACAGGCAGCGATTCCATTCAGTTACAAAGGCAATAAATTAACAGACACAAATGAACAGGACAGAGTCAAACTCCTTGGCTCTGTCCCTCCTGTGCTGAATGGATGAAACTGCCTCAGCAAAGGGCAGTTTCGCAGGAACTCTCCCTAGGGGATGGCTGTTGATGCTAGAAAAACTGAGCACTTCCCAAGGACCTTGAAGCTGCTTGGAAGTGTCCCTGCAGGACTCAGCAGGTAAGAAAGCTTCCATCCCTAGACTACAGAGTAGTTTGATATTTCCTCATCCACACACTCACTCAGATGAGCTGTCAGTGTCACAGGGCTCCTCTCCCAGGTTTGTCAGGGGAAAACTGCTGCGTCCATACTTCAAGTGTAAATTTGGCTGCAGAAACGCGCACACATGATGATTTGTCATGAATATAGGGGGAAGGTAGCAACATTTATGTATACCAGTGCATTTATTTAGCTATAAAGACCTTCTTAGCTGTTCTGAATTACTTTACTTGTAAAAGGTTAACTGTTTCCCTGAAGATGCTTAGAGAAAACGCACAAACAAACAAGGAAGTAGTTGGCAGAGAGCTGAGATACATTCAAATCAGGGAAAACAGTTTCCTTTTCTCAGCAGTCTTTGGTTTTGGTCTGGGTCTTGACTCTCGGAACTGAGAGGAAGCCAGCAGGTACAAAATCTCCTAAAACCATACCTGGAATAATCCATCTAAAACCACAGAAATATGAGTAGGGTAAAAAAGATTTAGATAGATGTGATTAGGCTATTTGTTTGTTGGGCTTGTGTATTCTCTGTGCTTTTATAGGATTTTTTCCATCTTTTTCTTTTGGTAACCAAAGCTGAGCCCAGAGAGGAATTCTCTGTGTGTATTAGTAGATTTTACAGAGTGCTAGAATTTACCATCATGATTTTTTCCAGATGTGGTTCTTTATTTTGTTCTTATAATAAAAATTACTTTTTTTTAAAGAATCCTTTGATTCCAAAGTCCTTTAGAAAAAAAAAGGTTGTCTGTGCTCACCTTGATAAGGCAACTGGTTGGTATTTTATTCTCAAGCCTTCCTTGAAAGGGGGTGAAGGGCTTAGGGGAATATTTTGGGGCAATAGCGATTCCAAGTGACTCTTCCCTGAATATGTTGGGTAAATCACTTGGTGGTGGCAGTGATACCTGTCCATGGCAGAGGACTCTCTCTCTACCTTGGACTTTTAATATAAGCTGGTAAAATATAAGCTTAGGGGGTCTTTCATGAGGCCCCCCACTTTCTGCACTTGAAGTGCCAGAGTGGGGAATTTTAGCCTTAGCATGATCAGTAAGTATTTAGTCCATTCCAGTCACATACTGAGGCAGAGTCTCTGCCCCACAGAGCTTCCAGCCTGAAGATTGAGAGAAGGTTTTCCCCTTTGCTGGTTCATGGGGCTTTAGCAGAGCTTGGGGCCCTGCAGTAGAATTCATTTGCTCTTGCTGTTTTGCTGCTTGATGTGAGCTGTAATTAGTGAATAGCTTCCTTATGTAACATTCTGGGCCATGTGTGGCTCCCCTTACTTACCACCAGCTGGATTCTTAAGAGCACTTAGGTCCCTGTCATTTTAGGTATCTAAAAAAAAAAAATCAAGAATCAGGACACACTGGGATTCACAAAACCCTGCTCATCTTTGGCCAAACCCTGCAGTGCCTACAATCACTTGATGCTTAAATTTTTGCAGTAACAGTTTACAGGTGCTTTTTCTGCCTCTGAGCATTTTCCCTATTCTGATCCTCCCAAATGCTCAAAGGGTCACTCCCTACCCCCAACCAAGGGGTAAAGACACCTCAAGGCTGCAGCCAAGTTGGCTGACACATGAAGGAAGGTGGTTTCATGGCCCTCCTCACTCTCTGGAAGATGAGTGGGAGGGGATAGTGGCAGGTTCCCATCTCAGTTTCAACCCTCAAGGCATTGGGGTGGCAGGAGAATGCACATGTGCAGCCCTCTAGTGTCATCCAAAAGAGAAGGCCCAAGGGAGGATATGCAACTGCTCTGAATTGTGTTGTGAAAACTATGTTTGAGTAATGAAAGTCTGTGGTTTAAGAATCTTGAAATTGCCTGGTACAAAAGCCACCAATCAGATGGGCAATTAGTTTTGGCATTTATGGAAAACATCTGTAGTTTTATCTGAACTTGGAACACATCTGAGTCCTAAGTAGCAGGAGATTTGAACACTCCCAGGTCACTGGTTAAAGAGCTCTCTGTTTGATGTCAAGGGAAAAATGAAATATGACAAAGTGGAAATTGTCTGTAATATTTTTATGAACTATCCATGATTCTGTACCTGTCACCTTGGCAGTACTATCCATTGGGGGAATGAATTGATTTTTCTCCCTGGACACTGGACATGAAGGTAGGTATCTCAGATATAGAGCTGCTTGGACTTTCTGGGCTGGAATGGTTGACCCTACAGAGACAATGGAAACCACAGTAACTAAGTACTAACACTGAGCTGCAGGGGCAGCTGAACATGGGAGCACAAAGTGGCTGTGTCTGGAGAACAGAGAAGTGTCAGGGTTAGATTAGGAAGAGCAGGATACGCAAACACAGCGCACTGCTGGAATGGAGAGACAAAGAAAACAGGGCAGATAACAATGGGCCTGGTGACAGCCTGGCTTCCACGCAGAGGAACGATTTCCTATGCCTGCCTCCCTCATTTTAACCCAGAGACTTTCAGATTCTGCGTACCTAGTGACAATAAATGGTTCCCCTCGTTTTGCAAAGGCTGCCTGTGTCACTATAAATACTCACTGAACCCTCTGAGCCTTGAAGGGGCCCAGTACAAACCTCCTGCAGGGGTCTGGATGGGCTGGATTCTCTACAGAGGGCCACGTAGAGACACAGGGATTGCTGCTGCCCAATGGTCTAGTCTTGGAGGCCATGGGGCTGCCCCAGTAGAACCGTGTGGGTCCTTGAGGCCTGGCACACTGAAAGAGTCACTGCCAGGAGACTGGTTACAGACCAGACCCTGTGGATCCTTGGCAATGCTGCCAGATGTGTGAGAGAGCTTTGCCCGGCATTGTATTTTTAATATCCATGTCACTGCACTGAGATGACAGAACAAGGCGGTGACAGCTGAATAGGGAGAATCCTTGGGCCAGATTTGGTCAAATCTGTGCATGGAGTGGTTACAAGTAATGAGGCATAGCAGTCAGAATTGGTTACAAGAAAATTAAAAGTAAAATGCAACTAACGCATAGTTTCACAAACTAAGTGAAGTCAAAACAAAGGTCTCTCTCTCCACATATTCCAGCAGTCTTACTGGCTGAATTCCTTTCAGCCAGAATCCCTCCCCCCAGACCAGTGCTGCTTCCTTTGCTTGTCAGGTGGTGGTGATGCCACAGGTAGAAAGGATGGGAGAGAGAGAAAAACTGTATAGGAAGGGAGAGGAAATGCCCCAAGTTCTGTGTTTGATTTTGTTGATACCTGACTGAGGCACTAACTTACCTTTTGTTGTTGGAGAACCAGTTTGTGACCTCTCTCCAGATTTGGAATATGCCTTAGTAACATCACACAGTATCAGAGGGGTAGCCGTGTTAGTCTGGATCTATCAGTCATGCATCTGACAAAGTGGGTATTCACCCACGAAAGCTCATGCTCCAATACGTCTGTTAGTCTATAAGGTGCCACAGGACTCTTTGCGGCTTTTATCATACAGTAGAATCTTAACTTAAAATATGCATAGCAACATTGTAAGTAATCAGGACAATAATCAGTAAATTGAGTTTTCAAATGATACCTCATGAGACATACTTAGTGCAAGATTTATCGTAGCACTGTGAAAGGGATGAACGTAGGGGTGGAGACTGTTACAGGCATCCTTGGTGCAATGAACTAGAAAGACTGCCTGGGTCACTGTGGGACTGACAGACACTGGAGGACTGTGATCCAGAATGGGGAAAAGTGACCTAGCCGAAGACCTAATCCCCAGGGTGACCAGGAGGAGGTGCCAGATAAGGGGTGAATGGAGCACCCTGTGAGAGAGTGCTTAAAGAGAGATTTAGGGGGAGAAAAATTGGCCACTGGCCTGAGCTTCACCATCATACCACCACCCCCAGCATCTCCTAGGATCCCAGACCTTTCTCACCTCAATCCAGAGATATCCTGACCAGACTAGGCCAGAGAAAGGGACCCTGATGGCATCACCACCTCCACTGGCTCCAGCTGAATCCACCTGGGATGTGATATTCTGAGTGTCTGTGTGTCTCTCCTCATGTTTAATTTCTTGTTTCTCTCCTTTCTCCTTCTGTCTAATAAGAATCTGACTTAGCCCGTCAAGACTGCATATTTAGCAACACTGCTGTGCCTCTTAAAGCAATGCCCTTGTCATAAACAGATAGTTAAGGGTTAATGCCTCTTTTACCTGTAAAGGGTTAAGAAGTTCACCTAGCCTAGCTGACGCCTGACCAGAGGAACCAAAGGGGGAACAAGATGTTTCAAAAGGAAGGAGGGAAGTTTTCCTTTGTTTAGAGTCAGTTTCAGTTTCAGCCAGAGTGAAACAGATCAAGGAATCAGCCTTTTATCAGAGTAGTAAATTTTAGAAAGGAATACATAGGTTTATGTTTATTTTCTTTGTAACTTGTCTTGGTACCATTAAGGGAATTATCAAATTTGGGTATTCTTGCGTGTATTAAGATTTTTGCCCAGGGGAGCATCCCCTGTGTTTGGAATCTGTTGTCTGTGAGAGTAGCTGGTATGCTAATCTCTCCCAAAGAGTTTTCTCTTACCTTTCTTTTCTTTAATTAAAAGGCTTTTTCTTAATACCTGATTGATTTTTTTCCTTGTATTTTAGATCCAAGGGGGCTGGATCTGGATCCCCCAGGAGTTGGTGGGAGAAAGGAGGGGGGATGGTTAATTTCTCCTTGTTTTAAGATCCAAGGGGTTTGGATCTGTGTTCACCCGGAAATTGGTGAAGTCTCTCAAGGCTACTCAGGGAAGAAAAGTAGTGCTTGAGGGTGGTGGCAGCGATACCAGATCTAAGCTGTTAATTAAGCTTAGAAGTGTCCCTGCAGGTCCCCACATCTGTACCCTAAAGTTCAGAGTGGGGAAGGAACCTTGACAGCCCTAAACAGCCTGCTGCTGGGAAAAAGTTGGCAGATCTCAGAACCCAGGTCCCACCATGTGCTGGTCTTGTTTCTCCAGCAGTAAAACTGCAAGTGAGGGTCAGTGCCAGAGACAGAAGCTGCATTTTCTCTTTGCTGGTCTTGTCTCTCCCCTTTTGTGTGTGTTGTCTGTTTTGTCGTCTTAGCAAATATGACTGGACTTTCTCAACAGAGTCAGCCCATGTCAGTAACTTCTCTTTTCCTCACAAAGCAGTTATTAACGTATGCTATGTAGATGTAGCCCTGTTGGTCCCAGGATATTAGAAACAGGTGGGGAGAGATAACATCTTTTATTGGATCAATTTCTGTTGGTGAGAGAGACAAGCTTTTGAGACACATGGAGCTGTTCTTCAGGTCACCATCTTTATTCCCATAATTTATTACCATCTAAGAGACTGTCAGATAAGAGGCTTTTTCCTTTTAAAAACTCTCTCTCCAACTAAAGGGAAAGGAAACGAGGGATGTTAAATGAAAGTCTAATTTAATATTTTATATTTCAAATGCTTTAACTATTTTTTCCTTTTTTCTATATTTTTAATAAGATTGAAAACATTTATGGTGCATTTGCCATGGTGCTAAGCAGGCTGAGGTCTCTGTATACCAAATCCAAGCCCATTTTAACTGTTTAATGTCGAACAGTGACTGGGTCACGTTAACACCTTTGACTCTTTGGACCCCTATGGGTAAGTCCACAGAGCAATAAGACTCGCAGCAGTAAGTCTGAGTCTGGGTCAACAGAAAGTGTAGACATACCCTATATTACACTAAAATTAATACAACACTCTTATTCCAGAAGACAGTTGCAATGTTCCTGTTTACCCAGTGCACAGCAAAAGTGAGCTAACACACAAACAAGGCATTCTTGCTCAGAAATTAGAGTGTTCACACATGGATTTATTCTGGAATAACCATTAACCTTAGCACAACTGCAGCTCCATGGAGCAAGCGCTGGTGCAGATGGGCTGCCAGCTACTGCTGGCATTTTAACCTCGGTGATGTTTGACCCTGCTTGGAGCTAGTGCAAACTAGAGCTATGGGGAGAATCCCTTCCAACTCCAGGCATTGCACACCAGGCTGGGCTAACCCTTGTGCCAGTCACTGCACGTCTGATTTTGTTTTTCTCCTGTTCCCCAGACCCAGCTACGATGACGGGAAAGGTTCCCTCATTCTCCCCCAGCTCCACAGTGAGCTCCGCTCTGCCCGGCTACATCGCTCTCTGCTTCACTCTACAGGTTCACAAGCTGGTGTCAGGTAGGAGCTCCGGCCTCCTCGCTGGGTTTACTGCCTGTTCTCACACAGAACTCTGCTGCCCTGCAGTCCTCACACATACAGAGAGAAGTGATCATGTCACCCCTTCCAGGGTCACCTCCACTGGACATCCCCACAGCTCAGGGCACACCCAGAATATCCCTCCTTCTAACAATGTCCAGTGGACTCCTGCCAGCCAAACCCTGGGTAAAAACTCCCATTGACTTCAGTGGGGCCTGGATTTCTCCCCTGGATTTGGTGCTTCCACTTCCCTTATGGTCCTTGCTTTAATCTAGCAACAGCCTCCTCTCTGTCCCTTCCTGCTCGTGTGAGAGTCTTCCCCTTCCCGCCCCCCTGCTTCTTCCTGGCACATTCACCAACAAAAACCTTCATTGACGCAGAGCCACCGTTACTGGGGGTTTCACCTGCCCTTCCAGAATGTCAAGTTCAGCAAAACTCAAAATGCTGGAAACCAGGACATAGAGAGTTAAAGCACACGCCAGCACAACCTTAACTCTGCCTCCTCCCCAGAGCCCGCACTAGCCACTGGGAATTACCTGCATGCATCCAGCTGCAGTCACTGTGTTAGGTGTAGCTGGACTGAATGGTGAAGACATTAGCTGGAGCAGCTTGGTGGAGCTGTCGTTGTGATGTAAGGTGATCTGGTCAGAGCTCCACCAGGCATGTGAGGAAAGGAGAGAGGCGCATGTCTACTGAGGGATCCAGTATTCCCCATTTTAGCCTTGAGCTGTGTAGTTGTCAGTAGCAGGGCTCAGGGGTTTGGCTTGCCCTGGGGATTGTCTGTATGTTCAGTGATGGGTAAGGAACATATAGTGCTAGATAGAACCCTGGGAGTGGGGTGAAGGGGCTGTTAAAGGGAGTGAAGGGTTTGTAAAAAGTAACAAGTGTGGGGCTGTTTCTGGACTCTACCTCAGTGTAGAACAGGGTCAGTAGCTCCTGTTCAGAGCAGCTCCCATAAAAATAAGTTTCCCCTTAGGAAGGAGAGAACATTTGACTCTGTGCTACAGTCAGGGACACCCCTAGGGGAATGCAGGGCCTGGGACAACCCTGCCCCCACCCCCATTCCAGAGCTGCCACCAGTCCCTGCATGCCATGGAGCATGGGGCCCCCCCACAAAGCATGGGGCCTGGGGTGACTGCCCCGAACCATCCAATGGACAGGATGGTTCTGGCTATAGTTGTCACGTGCCCTGATCCCTGAGTGATTGTACCTTATCTGTGCAGGTAGAGTGTAAGTCTGTGTGCGGTGGGTGCATTGGATCAGTTGTCAGAGAGGGCAGAGTTAAGGTTGCTTTGGCCTGTACCTTAACTTTGCATTTGCTGGTGTTCAGAGCCCTGAGTTTTGCTGAACAGTTTTCTGGAAGGACCTGAGATACCTCTGGGAACCGTAACTCTGCATTAGCAAAGATTTTTGCCAGCCTCTTTCCTGATTTCTTGAACAGAAAGAGGACTCCTTGTAGTAGTAGTTAATGGTCATTTAGGGAGTTGTAGTTCTCACTTAGATTTGCAGTTGATACATGACTGTGGTTAGATAATAACACAAAACTCTACCTTTTATATAGTGCTTTTCATCAGTAGAGCTCAAGGAACTTTATTCATTATCCCCATTTTTACAGATGGGGAAACTGAGGCACAGAGCAGTGAAGAGACTCGCCCAAGGTCATCCAGCAGGCCACTAGCAGAGCCAAGAATAATCCCAGTCCAGTGGTCTCTCCACTAGGCCACACGGTTGCTATGTCCTTCCTCAGCACTCCTCACCCTGACTGTACATTTTGTTATGGTGCAATGGGGACAGTGGGGTTGTGCTTTGAAGGGTTTACAGTGTGTAGTTGCTAACAGGGTTGGTGCGAGAAATCTGAGACACAGTCCATGTCCCAGCATCTCGACAGTTCCCTGGAGCTTACAGTGACTGTAAATGTAAGAGAAAACTGCTGAGTCTGACTCCTTCTTCATCCTCTGCCCACCATCCCTCGCAACGTGTAGCCCCCACCCTTCCTCCTCCACCATTCCAGTTGTCCCTCCCCTTTCCTTACCATGAAGCTATTAGTTAGCACTGTCAAAGCCTTTAATATGTAAGATGTTGTTCCTTGCTGTCTCCAGATGGGGTAGATGTATCTGCACTAGCTCTGATCAAGCTGTCGTGCTATAAATGGCAGAGCAGACACAGTAGCATGAGAAGCCTCCCTGAATAAGGACCCTAGGTACAGGGCAGGATTGTATCTGGAGAGCTAGCCCATCCCCCCGCTCACACCACCACGGCTATGTTTTCTCATGCTGGCTCAGCTAGTGGGTGCATGTCTCCCCACACTGGAGATTTCAGCTCCTGCTGTAGACATCCCCATCCAGTGTTACCAGCTTGCAGAATTTTATCACAAGTCTCATGATATTTGATGTGTTTTTTAAAGCCACAGCTCCTGCAGGCCTGTGATTAGATGAGAATCTCAGCTTTCATTTTGTTATAAAGTAAATTTCTGTCCATTGTAGTTACAGATAAATGCTTGGAAATGTGACCCAAGGCAACTGTAAAGCTTCAGAAATCAGAAGGCAAAGAACAACCCCAATTTTATGATTTTTAAAAAATCTCTTTATTTTTAAGCCAAACTCATGATTTGGGGGAGGGGGGGCTGACTTGACAATACACAACCTGCTGCACTCACATTCCTATCTGTCTCGGTTCCTCTCCACTTTAATTTTCTTTTCCCTATGACTCATTTCACAGCACAGTTCACAGTGACTGGACCTGACCATCCAATCACTGCCTCCCTAGGTGGGGAGGCCATCCTGTCCTGCCACCTCTCCCCCAGGATGAGCGCTGAGAACATGGAGGTGAGATGGTTACGATCCCAGCACTCTGAAGTTGTGCACCTGTACCGTGATGGGCAGGATCAGTATGGAGAGCAGATGCCAGAATATCAAGGAAGAACTGAATTCTTGAAAGATGACATCACCAATGGGAGAGTTTTCCTGAGAATACGCAATGTCCGACCCTCCGATGATGGGCCATATGTGTGTTTTTTTCAGTCCACTGTCTCTTATGAAAATGCTACATTGGAACTGCAGGTGGCAGGTCAGTAACTTCTTCTGATACTTTGACATCTTCAAAAGACTAATAAGTGGAGTCTGAGGGGTCATTGTGAGATGACACCTGATTTGTCTCACAGTGGGGCAGTAACTCTACTCTGGTTTAAGGTTTATTATAATTCACTGTTTAACAGCTGTTTTGTCTAAGGGCTCTAAAATCCACACATACTCAGATTGTTTTGAAAATTGCTGTGACACATTGGAGTCTGGAACAGGATTAGTGGATTAAATTTGAGGTCATTAGAGCGAAGAATTAATGAGATACACAAACACCTCTAAAAAGTCAGGTGATGTTGGCATGTTGTGGTTATTACAACTTTTTTGTGCACACCTGGGGCCAGACAATAGCTGATTCTCCCCATGCTAATGTCACCAGCTGGGACTGATCTCACCTTGTGTCTGGCACCCACTGGATAACAGTGGTTGATACAGAGTCCTGTAGCCCAGCACCAGGCATAAGAATGGGAGAATTGAGGAATTCCCCCACCCCCAGGACAGGTAAAGCCAGGAGGCCTGATACCTGAAGGTGCTGCCAGAAAGACCAGCAAGGCACACGTGTAGCTAGGTCTGTAACGAGGATATGAGGTTTAGGTCAGATGCAGCGAACACCAGACTGCTGACAATCTCCATGGCAAGAAGACACCTCTGTGCACTTCTACTGACACAGCCTACACACCACAACAGTGTAATGAGACACATACGTGATCCCTCAAGGTACATGCACCTCTCCTCATTGCAGTGACAGCTCTACCAGCCTGCTTGAATTAATCCCTCCCCCAGGCACTACAGCGACTCCAAACAGTCTCCGTCATGCTTGTGTATTATGGAACCACCTGCACTGAACAGTTCCCAGAGCTTATTGCCAGCCCCAGGAGGCAGAGTCCAGGTAGCAGGGCTGGGGCTTTGTGTGCCATTACTTTGTAGCTCTTGGGTTTCAGGAGTTCAAGTTTAGCTGCTTTTTGCATTTTGCAAATGCACAAAGCCCATCTGGGCAGCATTGTCAAGTAGTTTGTGAACTGGGAGAGACTGCAACTGCTTTGGAGGACAGGGCCATAATTCAAAATGATCTGGACAAATTGGAGAAATGGTCTGTGGTAAACTGGATGAAGTTCAACAAAGACAAATGCAAAGTGCTCCACTTAGGAACAATCAGTTTCACAGGTACAGAATGGGAAGAGACTGCCTAGGAAGGAGTATGGCAGAAAGAGATCTAGGGGTCATAGTGGACCACAAGCTAAATATGAGTCAACAGTTTGATACTGTTGCAAAAAAAGCAAACGTGATTCTGGGATGCATTAACAGGTGTGTTGTAAACAAGACATGAGAAGTCATTCTTCCGCTCTACTCTGCGCCGGTTCGGCCTCAACTGGAGTATTGTGTCCAGTTCTGGGCACCACATTTCAAGAAAGATGTGGAGAAATTGGAGAGGGTCCAGAGAAGAGCAACAAGAATGATTAAAGGTCTTGAGAACATGACCTATGAAGGAAGGCTGAAAGAATTGGGTTTATTTAGTTTGGAAAAGAGAAGACTGAGAGGGGACATGATAGCAGTTTTCAGGTATCTAAAAGGGTGTCATCAGGAGGAGGGAGAAAACTTGTTCACCTTAGCCTCTAATGATAGAACAAGAAGCAATGGGCTTAAACTGCAGCAAGGGAGATTTAGGTTGGACATTAGGAAAAAGTTCCTAACTGTCAGGGTAGTTAAACACTGGAATAAATTGCCTAGGGAGGTTGTGGAATCTCCATCTCTGGAG
The DNA here is from genome assembly GCF_003597395.2 of Chelonoidis abingdonii. Lineage (NCBI taxonomy): Eukaryota > Metazoa > Chordata > Testudines > Testudinidae > Chelonoidis > Chelonoidis abingdonii. Next base: position 2,014,957 of record NC_133781.1, on the reverse strand, counting down.
ATATTTAAGAGTAGGTTAGATAAATGTCTATCAGGGATGGTCTAGACAGTATTTGGTCCTGCCATGAGGGCAGGGGACTGGACTCGATGACCTCTCGAGGTCCCTTCCAGTCCTAGAGTCTATGAATCTATGAACGTTAATATGTAACTATAGACCCCTTGTGGCCAGGATGGAGTCTGCTCTGTAGATCCGCTCGAACCAAGAACAGGCGCTAACTGGAGTGCAGTGGGGTGACTCATAGACTTTAAGGTCAGAAGGGACCATTATGATAATCTAGTCTGACTTCCTGCACAACGCAGGCCCCACAATCTCACTCATCCACTCCTGTAGCAAACCCTTAGCCTATGTCTGAGTTATTGAAGTCCTCAAATTGTAGTTTGAAGATCTCAAGCTGCAGAGAATCCTCCAGCAAGTGACCTATGCCCCATGCTGCAGAGGAAGGCAAAAAACTCCTTCCACTCCAGGGAACAGGGTAACTGAGACTCCTCAAAAATCTGGACACAATCTTATCATGACATCCACACAGCAAATATTTTGCAAGCAGCATCAACAAAATTAGCATCAAAGATACAGATTTCTTCAGTACCAAATGGTTCACAGCCCACACACCCTATGCATTTAAAACATACACTGTACACTGTTGATTTGGCATTAATGCCACCACATTGCTCTGAGTTGAACCAGCAGCAAGAACCCAGTTCATCCAAAAAGCTGGTATCCGTCTCTTTGTGATTATCTCCTCGATGCAATCAGTTAAAGCAGGCCTGGGAGCACCAGGGCCAGCTCCAGCTTTTTTGCTGCCCTAAGCAGCAAAGCAGAAAATAAATAAACAAAGCCGCTATTTGTGACACTTTGGTGGCAGCTGTACCATGCTGCTTCATTCTTCAGCAGCAATTCGGCAGCGGGTCCTTCACTCTGAGAGGCACTGAGGGACCCACCACAGAGTTGCTGCCAAAGATCCGGATGTGCTGCCCCAAGCATCTGCTTCTTTCTCTGGTGCCTGGAGCCAGCCCTGATCAGCACTCAGGGCAGAGATCTTCACCTCCCCTCTGGGTCTAACTGAAGACTTTGGTACTTTTTTTCTTTATATTGGGAGTGGAATTGGCCCCTGCTCTTGGAGATGCCCTACTGAACATACAGCAAGAGTTCATTAACTTTTTCCTTTGTTCACCTGTGTTACCCGCACACTCTAGGACACCCCACCCTTACCCAATTCCTACAGCTCAGGGGACTCTTCTGTGGATTTGCAGGGTCTTTTACCAGTGAAAGACTCCTACACAGTAATATCTTTATCCTCTATTTACTAATAATTATGGAGCAGAATACACATGCTAAGCATACAATGCTGTGCTCACCAATCCTGATCAGGCAGGTGGACATTGACCTAGCCTGGCCAACAGGGAGTCTCATCTGCATTCTGGCTGCTGCCCATCACAGTCATGCAGAAAATTCATACCAGCTCTGACCTTAGGCTGTGTCTTACAGGTGAGTTCTTCTTCTTCCAGGTCTTTTCTTCTTCTTCTTCTTCTTCTGTTCCTTCTGCTGGTCTCCTTGGACATAGTGAAGCTTGAGTCCTGCTTAGCTTAACAAATCACTTTGCTGAAATATTCTTTGATCAGTCCTAACATACTGTGAAACAATTCTTTAACTAGTCATACCCCATCATCTAGGTTGATTTAAATCTTGCAAAATCAGTTATGCAACATACAGAAACAATCGAAGAACCAAACAGAAACCAGACAAACAATAGAGAAGTGGGGACAATAAAGGCAAAACAATAACGAAGTAGAGGTTTCCCACCCACAACTATAGATAAGTGATTCCTTGCCGGACAGAAGGCCATCAGGCAAAGTTTTCCTTAAACATCTTATGAGATTCCTTGCTTATCTGCTGATGGTGGGTACTATTAGGACAGGATCTCCTCCTTAACAGCTCGATATTATATTGTTTTAATATAATTTTGATGGAAATGTGAGGATGGGACTTTCTGCTTCTTGGCTCATGGCTGCTGCTCTCCTAATGTGGGTGCAGAAAAAAGTCCCCAGACCTTACACTTGCTAATCCCTGACTATCTGGAATCAGTGGACTGTTTAAAAGAAACAGACACTGAAGCACGGAGGATGGGATGGGGGGTTACACACAATTTCCACCATAGGCCCTTTAACCTCAGTTCTTGTCTGTGGCTCTTGGGCATTTCCCATGAATCTGTCGGACCAAAGCCTTGTGAGGCACACCCCTCCTGGGAGAAGACTCCATAGCCTATGCTCTTCTGAGCAAGAATCCCGTGATTCTTCCCATGATTCTTCCCCCATGGGGAAGGGTCCAGACACTCATCCCTTCTCTGTCTCTCCTGGGAGGTTGTTTCTCTCTCTAGGCTGCTCTGTGTGAAATTTCCCAACTCCCTGAGGGCCTCTCTGCATACACACTGACACTGCAATAGTGAAATCTCTTTGAGTTCACACATGGTTAAGGTACAAGACCCTTGCTTCAGATTAAGATAATTTTATTTCAGTTTAGCTTGTAAGTGTTAAAAAAAACCCAACTGTGATCTGGTGTGGGAGGTGTGACAACCTGTCATTTCCTTCCATCTAGTGTTTGTGTTTCTGTTTTGCTGAGTGTATTTCCTGACTTTTGGAGGTACCAGTTTTCTGCTACCCACTTCTGCATTCTGGAAGGGTACAAGGCCCTGCCAACACAATCCAAACTCCCCTATTACAAGGTTTTTATCTGTGAATTAATTTAAGGCTTTTCTACATATACATGTGCACTGCTTTCAATGAACTAGAGCAAACCTCTGCGTGGACACTTAAATAAGTTTGGAAATGGCTTGTTGCTTTAGCTTGAGTCATTTCCTTCTTGATTTAAGTGTCCACACAGGGATTTGCCCTTGATTAACTAAACCAGTTTAACTAAACTGGAGCAAGTTTGTGCATAGAAAAGCCCTGACATTAACTTTTATTTTACTGTATATCGAATAAGAATCTGGCCAGATTAACTGACCATCCACACTTATGAACTCTCAGTCAATTATTAATTTATTAGGAAATGGCTTTTGATAACTGCGTAATAAAACGTTTGGCTCATTACTGAGCACTGTAGGATTATCACAAGTTCACTTATTTCTTTTGTAGGTTTGGGCTCTGATCCTAGCATCTCTGTGGAGGGACATCAGGATGGAGGGATCCGGGTGGTGTGTCGATCATCCGGATGGAACTCACAGCCCGAGGCTCAGTGGAGAGATCTCCAGGGACAGATCTTAACATCGGCCTCTGAAAACATTGCCCAAGAGGCCAATGGCCTGTTTCAAGCAGAGATTGCCATTGTTATAACAGAAGAATCCAACCAGAAAATGTCCTGCTGTATCAGGAATCCCCGACTCAACCAGGAGAGAGAGTCAGTGATTTCCATAGCAGGTCAGTGCCCATCTGTGCCGCACATGGATAGAAAGGAACATTGCAGGTATGGGCGGAAAATATTTATCATTGTGTCTCCTATTTATTGGCCTGAACCTTCAAGATGCTGAGCGTGTCTTGGAAAGTCCTGAACAACCTCCGTTCTCTTGGGAGATGTCTACGCTGCAGACAGACACGTGCTGGTGCCCTGTACCAGTTGGCTCAGGCTAAGTGGCTTGGCTAAGGGACATTTGGGCTTGGGCTGGAAACCGGGCTCTAGGACCCTTTAAGGTGGGGGAGTCCCAGAGCTCAGGTTTCAGCCTCAGCCTGAACACCTACACTACAGTTAAACAGCCCCTTTGCCTGAGCCCGTGAGCCTGAATCATTTAGCATGGGCCAGCAGCAGTTGACTAATTGCAGTGTAGACCAGGGATCTCAAACACATGAAGCTATTTCCTGCAGCCCATCATAGTCGCTGACTACCCCTTCCCTCCCCCCCCTTACTCTCCCTGTCCCAGCATGCCAGGTCCCTGCTCCTCTGCCTATCTCCCAGCACCTCCTGCCACCAAACTGCTGTTTGGTGGGGCTTAGGACTTTCCAGGAGGGAGTGGGGAGGAGCAGGGACATGGCATGCTCAGGGGAGGAGGTGGAGAAGAGGTGGGGCTGGGGCAGGGATTTGGGGAAGGGGCTGGAATAGGGGCAGGGAGGAAGAGCATGACCTGTATGCTATTCTGGCTTATGCATCATCAACAGAACTTTTGACTGAGTCTAACCCAGCCCCTATGTCAATGACATTCTTTCCATTGATTTAAATGGGAGTTAGATCAGATCCTAAATTCCCAGTGCAGAATATAGTATGGGTGAAGAAGCATAAGTGAGAAGGAACACTGCTGGACTGAAATTACAAGGTACATTTGCAGACCTGTGTAAAGGGGTCCACTCACTGCAGGAGCATCTCCTGGTGGGTACCCCACCCTTGTAGGCCTCTTGTAAGAATCCCTAATCCAGGACAGAACCAGAGGGTTTACTCTCCTCCTGACCACCTCCTTGTCTCTAGCCAACTCCCTTTCCCTCTAGGAAGTGGTTTCAGACCCCCACCCTGCAGCCTCCTTCCTGCTGTCACTTCCTGGCTTTATCATCCTAGCCCAGGTCTTCCTCCTGCTGGGCTTCATCTTCCATTAATTCTTTTCAATCCCTGGCTTCCCTCCAGCTGCAATGTATAAAGTTAGTTGGCCCTTTCTGGCCCACATTTACCCACTCAAGGCTTGTATGGGATGGACACCCCATCACAGACTGACAGAATTTTTTTAAACTCATACAATTAACAAATTAATGCTGCCAGCAAGTGGCCAAAAATGAAATGACTGTCAAAATTAGCACTGACTTCTCGCATTAGTTTTAAAAAAGTTAATAGCATCCTATATTACTCTGCATTTTTTACTATGAAAAGGTTTCAGTGATGCAGCCCTCAGGTCAATATATCAGTCCTCATGTGGCCCTTGTGGTGATTTGAGTTTGAGATCCCTGGTATAGACGTACCCTTCAACTCCAGTAGGAGCTGAGAGTGTTTTAGCACCTTGCAGGCTGGGACACCATTGGCCAGATTTTCATAATAGCTCAGTACCCAGCAATCATTCTTCTTCTCAGTAGGGGGTAGGGGAGGGAACACTCCTTTGTTCTTGGGCTGTAGTGAGGACTGTGTTAGAATTGCAAGCTGACACTTTGAAAGGGGGGTTTCCCAGTTCTGTTAGCAGGCTAGAGGGCTCTGTAGCAAAGCGTGTGTGCAGAATCATGGTTTGTCCACAGGAACAGTTAGTTCAAGGCAAGCTGGGGTGTAAATCTGTCTCACACTAGCCTGCCACATACTAACTGTCCTTGTGGACCCTGCTACATGCACTAATGATTCCATAGTGTGCTTTGATCTGCCCCACTTTGAAACAGGAATGGATCAAAGTGCACCAGGGAACTTTTAGTGCAGTGCAGCAGGGTGCACTCAGCCAGTTAGGGCACAGCAGACTAGTGCGAGGTGTATATACATCCAAGCTTCATATGCACTAACTGTGCCTATAGACGAGCTGACATAAAGCAAGGTGGGGTGAGTTGTGCCTACTACCTTTAGGGAGCAGCCCTCCTGCTCTGTTTTGGGTTCTCGTGTCTTAGGGTTCTGGATTCTAAGACATAAAGTCTTGTTACGCTGCAACCTTCTAGCAGGAGTATTTGTTTGTATCTAACGTCTTTGTGTACTGTGACCATTGCAGTTCTCAGTGGGGGTGGGGGAGAGAACTCTCCTCTGCCAGTGAGAGCTGCTGGGTGCTGAGTATTTATGAAAATATGGGTAAAAAAGTCATTTTTCCTGAACAGCAAAAGAGCCCTGGATATGGTCTGAGTATTGCTACTTAGAATACATGTGAAAATACCAGCAATAAAAGTTGAGGCCCAAAATAGGCAGAAACAAATTAGGAAAAAAGTTGTGATTTTATGTATTATTATCTACCAAATAACTTGGTTGTTACTGAATGAATATTTCATCACTATAATAAGTTCTATTTGTAAAGCACTATTCATCTGAGGTCTCATCGTGCTACAACGTTGGTTAGTCTATGAGATGCCCAGCATTACCTGATTGCTGTGTTCACAGCAGACACACAGAGTTACAAACAAAACATAAATAAAGTTCCCAAAAGGCTGGAATGTAGCATTGCTTTATTTCTAAGAATCCAGAACTCTAACATGCCACAGTCAAATACAGAGAGTTACAAAGCAGGCTGCTCCTTAACACTGTAGGCTGGCTCTTTGCAGACTGACTACAGAGGACCCAGATGCATGCTCCCTACAGAGCCCCCTACCCTGCAAGCAGGACGTGTCAGGAAGCTGATCACAACTCTCTGATTCTGAGGCCAGTCTGCACTGGCTGCAGCCTTGGGATCACTTAGAGCAGCCTAGGGAAAGCTTGAATTTATGCCAGTGGGGAATAGTGTAGCATAATGGAGTTGTACCCTGCCCCTTCCCTATTTCCAACACGCCCCCTCCCATTAATTAACCATGTTCAGTAACCAGGCTAAAGCTTGGGCTTCCATTGGCTTAATAATAAAGCACAGAGGAGCCACATCTCCCTGTGTATTTCCATGTGAGATTCTTTTAACTAGTCCCAGTGTCACCACTGTTGCAGTGTCCTGCCTTCATTCTGTGTGCGTTTGCTCCCTAGTCAATGGTACTTTCTCTTGCAGAGCTGTTTTTCCCGAGGGTCAATCCCTGGATGGTGGCTCTGGGGGTGATCCTGCCTCTCCTGGCTGTTCTCCCTGCCCTGGCCAGCTACTGCTTCTGGAGGCAACGCAGAGCAAAAGGTGGTGTAATGAGAGGGGGTGGGGGGAACATGGTGAGAGACAGACAGAGATTTAAAACCAAACCAAAAGTAAAGAGACAGGGATTAAGGGGTTTGATTCAGAGTTTGGAGGAGTTTCAGGCAGTGGGAGCTGGGCTGAGGGTGAAGAGGGAGCTGAAGAAATTAGGTTCATGTTTGAACCAAGAATTGTCAAGTGGTTTCAGCCCTTCAGATCTCACTCTGGGATCCCGAGCGAATGTGACTCTAAACTGTTCCCTGGGAATCCATTCGGCTCTGTTTCAAACAGTATGTGGGGCTCAGTGAGCTAGGCTGAGAGCACCGACATACGGAACTTGGCTGCTGGCAAGAAAAACAGAACACAAAGTAGAAGAGGGGTTTGTTAGGGCTCAGTTCTGCCCCCCAGTCTGTGCTTGTGAGTAGGAGCTATGGATGGGCAAAGCAGTAGTTGTGCAAATGGAAAGGTTAGCACTTATCTACATTCAGATTTGCTCTGCCTGAGATCCAAATATTTTATTACAACTAATGTTTAAAATCAAATTCAGGTTACACAGGTTTAAAGAAAAGGCACTGTACATCTGGGGTCAAGCTTGGGTTATGAAAAATTACAAGTCTTGGTTACAAAGCTGACGAGATACATAGGATACATAACAAGCATTGTCTCAGATCAAGATGTGTGAGTTTTTAAGTGGTAGGGAATAAGTGTTCTTGGGTACGCCACCCATAGAGTGTACAGAGTCAGTCAGTAGCAGTAAAATGGATGGGTACATGGGTGGAGTTTGTCCATCGGTGTCTTGTGGGTCTTCTATAGACAGATACAATCTGTCAGGGAAGGAAACGGGTTATTTCCCTGACTGTCCCTTGTCTGCGGTCTTGCTCATACGTCCTGGTATTATTGGTGTCTTGTGATGTGTTCAGCGTATATGTCCCTGGACCATCTGATGGCGTTGGACACTGTGAGCTGCCTCATTAGCCAGGTGTAGCGCCGAGCAACCCCGCATGCTTTCAGCACTGGCTCATTGTTGGGGTCCCACTTGCCTAGGGCTCTGACAATCAGGGCATGGATCTGGACCTCGTAGCCCTGGGCTCTCAGAGTGTCAGCCAGTGGGGTACACAGGGCAATGGACTGTCTATTGCAGTAGAAGTTCTCAGCTGTAGTTTTTTCTCCAGCTGCAAGGGGCAGAACTGCCCTTCAGTGATCTGTATGTTATAGAGATGCTGGAATTTTCACAGCTGCCTAAGGGGTCTGAATGCCCAATTTTTTGTTTAAATTAATGGATGCTGAGTGTGCAAACTCCCAAGGCATCTGTAAAAGTTCCACCCAGAGGTTTTCTCACTTGAAGGTTATGAAAATGATGTAGAAATGTACCAGTGTCAGAAGACTTTGGAAGGGGAAACATCTGTTCCAATCATTTCCCAGTGGGGACGGAAGCAGGTAATTCAGAGGAGCAGAAAGGAGCTGTATTTTGTACTTGTGAAAGCTGGAACTGGGTGCTGCACCTTTAGAACTGTCACCTGCACACTGTCAGCACCAGGTGTGACTGGTTTAGTTAGTGGCTTTAATTAACAGATGCTTTATGTGGGATATACTTGTTTTGAGTTGAATGTAAAAGTCATGTATATGCCCAGAGAGAGAGAGAGCGAACTCTGTTGGGCTCATTTTGAAGCATTGAACAACCAGAACAATTAACTGTCACTGCCTTGTTCCCTGGGCCTTTCTGAGAATTCTCTGCACCAGCTGCACTAGTGAGCTGTGGCTCGGGAGCTGTAATAACACAAACACACTCAGGACTTGCACAGCTGGTCTGAGATGCTGCTCACACTGAGCACAAGATGGTCTCGCTCAGGCTGTGCTCAGCAGTGACTGTCAGACATGACACTACCTCCATTTCCTGCAGTGTTGTTACCCCAGGGCTGACACATCAAGGGGATGAGCTCCCAGTGGGAAAGAGCTGATTTTAGAGGCGACTCCTGTAGGGGCCCATCCACACCTGCCTCCTTGGCTCCTGCTGACCTGAGCACCCAGCTAAAGAAAGGCATCTGCTCCCTGTTCTTAGCTGGGACACTCCCCATCTACCCAGGCCCTAGGGGGAACTGTTCCCATGTATCACTAAGGCCAGGGGACAGGCACCTGCTAGAAGGTCAGGATTTGGCCTAGAATATAGCCAATCAGACCCCATCCCTTTCCCAGCCCAGGTCAATGCCCCATTCCCATCGCTCACTTCCATCCTCCATCCCCACAGTCAGGAGCTGGGGTGAGTGGGGAGCTGGGGCTGTTCAGGGGATGGGCCAGAGGGTAGCAGACAAGGAACTGGATAGGATTAAAAAAGAGACCTTCTCCTCCCACCCCCACACCTCCCCGCAACAGCCAGATTAGACAGGAGTGTGACAGGGCCCAGGCAGTGGGGTTGCTGGCTACAGGGATGTTGAGACAGATCTGTCTGTGTGTCCTGCTTGTCCGTCTGTCTCCCTCACTTTCATAGTTACCACACAATTAGATTCATTGCAGGAACTGCGCCTTAAACGTGATGGTGAAATCGCACCTCTCACCCTTTTCTCCCTCTAGAAACTCTGCGATCGGATAAAGAGAGCGAGAAAGGTCAGTGTCTGGGCGCATCACATTAGTTGGCAGTAGAGTTATCCCCATAAACACAACAGGGTGGCTATTATTATTTATTAATTAATCATTGGAACAATTTATTGAGGGTCATGGGTGGCAGGTGGAGCCCCCCTTTGGGGAAGCTAGCCCCAGCTCCACCTCTGTCACCCGTGGCCCCTCCACCCGCAGTCAGAGCCCCGAGACTCCCGTCCCTCCTCCACACCTGAAGAAGCCCCAAGTGCCCCCTCCCTCGGCTGGACAAACCCCATAGAATATCAGGGTTGGAAGGGACCTCAGGAGCTCATCTAGTCCAATCCCCTGCTCAAAGCAGGACCAATTTCCAACTAAATCATCCCAGCCAGGGCTTTGTCAAGCCTGACCTTAAAAACTTCTAAGGAAGGAGATTCCACCACCTCCCTAGGTAACCCATTCCAGTGCTTCACCACCCTCCTAATGAAAAATGTTTTCCTAATATCCAACCTAAACCTCCCCCACTGCAACTTGAGCCCATTACTCCTCCTTCTGTCATCTACTACCACTGAGAACAGTCTAGATCCATCCTCTTTGGAACCCCCTTTCAGGTAGTTGAAAGCAGCTATCAAATCCCCCCTCATTCTTCTCTTCTGCACCTTCAACCAATCTCCAGTTCCTTCAGCCTCTCCTCATAAGTCATGTGCTCCAGGCCCCTAATCATTTTTTGTTGCCCTCCGCTGGACTCTTTCCAAATTTCCACATCCTTCTTGTAGTGTGGCCCAAAACTGGCGACGTATTCCAGATGAGGCCTCACCAATGTCGAATAGAGGGAATGATCAATCCCTGTATTCCCTCTATCTGCTACAATGCCCCACTGTATACAGCCCCAAAATGCCCCTGTTACCTTCGTTCGCAACAAGGCGAAGTGGTTGACTCATATCCAGCTTCTTGTCACGCTAACCCTACGTCCTTCCTGCCCGAACTACTTCCTTAGGCATTCGCGTCCTTAGTCTTGTAACAGTTGAATTGGAGTCTTTGGTTCCTAAGTGCATGGACTCTTGCATTGTCCTTGTTGAAAACTCATCGATTTCTTTTAGCCCTATCCTTCTGAATTGTCTACGGCTCCCTCTGTTATCCTTCCCTTACCCCTCCGATATTCTACCACTCCTCGCAGTTTAGTTCATCTGCACAACTTGCTTGAGAGTGCAGTCCAACAACCATCTTCCAGATCGTTAATGATGATATTGAACAAAACCAGCTCCAGAACCAACCCTTGGGGCACTCCGCTTGAAACTGGCTGCCAACTAGACATGGAGCCATTGATCACTACCCGTTGAGCACAACGATCTAGCCAGCTTTCTATCCACCTTATAGTCCATTCATCCAGCCCATACTACTTTAACTTGCTGGCAAGAATACTGTGGGAGACCATATCAAAAGCTTTGCTAAAGTCAAGGAATAACACATCTACTGCTTTCCCCTCGTACACAGAGCCAGTTATCTTGTCATAGAAGGCAATGAGGTTAGTCAGGCATGACTTGCCCTAGGTGAATCCATGCTGACTGTTCCTGATCACTTTCCTCTCCTAAGTGATTCAGAATTGATTCTTTCAGGATCTGCTCGATGATTTTTTCCAGGGAATTGAGGTGAGGCTGACTGGCCTGTAGTTCCCTAGATCCTGCTTCTTCCCTTTTTTAAAGATGGGCACTACATTAGCCTTTTTCCAGTCATCCGGGACCACCTCCGATCCTCCTCCTTCCCAGGCCAACTGAAGCCCCGAGGCCTCCCCTCCCACCTGCCCTGAGCTGCCCCGGGTCAGCTGCAGCTGTGCAGTGCCTCCCCTCCGCAGACCTCAAGCTACCTGAGGAAAAATATCTCTTAGGTCTGGAAGATGCTTTTGCTATGCCCCATGCAGATTCTGGGGCAGCTAAGGAGGTGGAATGTACTACTCATCTTCCTGGGTTCCACAATAATCTCCAGTCCAGGGAAATTACTGATGAACCCTGAATAGCAGATAACACCTCATCAGATGCCCAGAACCTGCATGGGGCATAATAAATCAAACTTCCCTCCAAAACCCCACAAATGGAGGTCTGGTGGCCACGGCAGTGGCAGGGGAGGCTGAGCCTCTCCTAACCTATGCCAAGGGTCATCGTGGATTCTTTAGCAGTGGCAGTTTTTAATCAAGATTGGGTGTTTTTCTAAATGATCTGTTGTGGGAATTATTGTGGGGAAACCCCTTGGCTTGTGTTATGCAGGGGTCAGACTAGTGATCACAATGGTCCCTTCTGGCCTTGGAATCTGTGAATTGATGAAGCACTTCTCTCCCTGTTCTCTTTCTAGAGACCCTGCTGTCTGAATGGGAGGAAGAGAGAGGTCAGTATCTGTTACAATATTAAGTCTATCCCCATAAACATGACAGGGGGAAGTCTCACCTCTCCCTCTTTTCTCCCTCCTAGAGGCTCTGCGATCTGAGATGGAGATGCAGAAAGGTCAGTGTCTGGACCAGTTACGTTAGCTGTGGAGTTACCATTATAAACATGACAGGAGGAATCTCATGTCTCTCCCTTTTCTTCTCCCTCTAGAGGCTCTGCAATCTGAGATGGAGAGACAGAAAGGTCAGTGTCGGGGATCAATGGGATCCAATTGAGTTTAAAACTAACCTTAGTCCTGGATTTCCTGAGTTTATAACACTTGGTTTGGGGATAATTACAAGATCCTTGTAATGCGCTTTACCCTTAAATTACAAGTACGTCCTCTCCACCTTAACTCCACACTAATCATAGGACTGGAAGGGATCTTGAGAGGTCAATTAGGCCAGTCTCCTGCACTGGTGGCAGGACTAAGCGTTATCTAGACCATCTCTGGCGGGTTTTCATCTAACCTGCTCTCATGATGGAGATTCTACAACCTCCCTCAGCTTTTATCTCAAAATTGCATTATGGTCCCGATCTACAAAGAGCCTTAGGTACCTAAACTTTAGCCACAATCCCCGTTTTAGGCATCGTGATCCATAACCGTCCGCTGGCTGACACCTACCCCTGTAGGCACCTAAATTCACTCTGGACATAAATCTCTGTGTAAGTTCTCACACTAAGTTTCTGCCTTTGGGCATGAAGAGTGCATTGATGCCTCACTCTAGACATTTGGGCATCTATCTCCCACCTGGGCCCCTGGCGACACACAAACTGGGGGGAAGAGCATCTAGCTCATCCATGGAGCCTGATCCAGTAGATGTGCACAGAGGCCACCCAGAACTGAGGTGAGAGATGGGGAGGAGAAGAACCTTCCTCATGGGCAGTGCGTGACCCACCCCTCTGCCCCCTGCCCCTCTCCCCTAGCCCCTGCCCGAGCTCTGAGCTCCCCGAGGCTGCTGCCCCCACAATGTCCTCAGCCCCTGTGCCTAACAGCAGCTGCCAGAAGAGTGTGCCAGTCACTTTTTTGGGAGCTGTCCAAGGAAAGCACTGACCCCCTGACTCCGTGCACCCCAACCCTCTGGCCCAGCCCAGAGCCAGCACTCTGCACCCAAACTCCCTCCCAGAGCCTACATCCTACAACTCTTCCTGGACCCCAACCCCCTGCCCCTGCCTCATCAAAGTGAGTGAGGGCAGGGGAGAGTGAGTGATAGAGGGAGGGGGATGGTGTGAGCAGGGCTTCAGAGAAGGGGCAGGGCAGGGGGCATGGCAAGGGTCTTGAGGTTTGTGCCATTAGGCAATTGGCAATGCTACCAGATGGGCATGTGGCAGCCCTGGCCATGCTGGAAGAACACGCCCAGCAGTGCAGTCGGCAGCACTGCCCAAATGTCAGGCGGACCATGTCTGCGTGGGTGCAGTTTGTGCACGCGTGGGGGCCCAATGACTGTTCTGCCCTGGGGCCTGGAATTGCTGTCGGCAGCCTGACCACTCCTATCTCCATTAAATCCTCACCTTTCACAGCTCCCTCCTCTCCCAGTTCTCCTCCTGTCTCTCATCACTCTGTGTCTGTTCTGTTTGGTCAGTCTCTTCCTGTCTCCCTCTTTCACAGCTCGTCCTCCAAAGCTCAGTGCTTGGCCCTAGTGGTTCTTCTGACCACTCACAGCATCAGATACCACCTCTATGCCAGTGACTCTCAAACTCTTGCTCTGCTAAAGATTGTTCCTGGGCTTCCCATCCCACATCTCAGCCTGTCTGACATCTTCTCGTCAATGTCCAGAGGGCAACTCAAGCTCAAAGCTCTTGTGGCCCCCTCACAGCCCACCCCACTTCCTAGTTTCTTCATCTCTTTGGATAACACCATGAGCCCTCCCCGAGGCAGGGGGCTGTAACAGCTCTCCCTGCCTCCCATCCCGCACACTGGGCTGCGCCAAACTAGGTACCAGGATCTCTACCCCTTCTGTAGGCCAGAGATTGTGGTCCTGAGGAGGGGTATGAGGCCTGAGCTGGCTGCAGGGAGCCCAGAGTAGAGTGGGAGGCCTGGAGTCTGTGTCCTGCTCGAAGTGTCTCATTATGGGAGGGGCCAGGGAGTATTTCCCTTGCCCTGGCTGGGAGAACCACTCCATGATGTAGGCCCAAGTCAGGGTTGGGGGGCGGGGGGAAGAACCATCCTGTATTTTTGAAATACAGTGGTGGCCACCCCAACAACATCGACATCAGCCCAATCAATCTAGACATTAGTCTCTGACTCGGCCTCTCTCTAGGCCTCCATTTCCTGACCTCACTCCAGTCTCCCCTCCTCCTGCATGTATAACATATCACAAATATAGCCTCTTGTGTCTGTCCTGACAGCCCAGGCTCTCATTCACTCCATCATCTCACACCTCCACTGCTCTGATCTCCTCCTGCCCGACCTTGATGCCAGCTGCTTTGTCCTCTCAGCTCCATCCAAAGCACGGCTGCTAGGCTCAGCCCTCAGACTCGTCTCTCCTGCCACATCCACCACTTAGTTCCACTGAGGCCCCTCCAGCAAAAGCTCCTTGTCTTAGCCTTTAGGCCCCTCAACTCAACATTTAGTCCCACTCTGTCTGAGCGATTGGCGCCGCCTTCCCTCTGCCAGTGATGGCTGGTTCCAGGGATGAGCACGCAGGGCTGGCACCCTCGGCACCACTTTCAGGGGGAGCTATACTACCGCTGGGCTTTTTATTTTTTTTCTCCTGGCAGCCTGGGTAGGGTGACCAGATAGTAAGTGTGAACAATCTGGACACTCTTTTCCTGTACTGGGTGGGGAGGGGTTAGTTGCATTTATAAGACAAAGCCCCTAATATCGGAATGTCTGGTCACCCACCTGTCTGCTTCTCCCTTAAATACCTCAGTCTTTTCTCCTCCTCCCATTCCATGTACAGAAAAACATCCCCTCAGTATTTGTAAAGCTGCCCCCTTCTCTCTTCAATCCCTCCTCCAAACTCAGTTGCACTGTGACTCCTGGAATCTCTCCTGGCTGGGCATGTGGTCGGCCAGGCCGCGTGTGTGTGTGTGTGTGTGTGTGTACAGAACCTAGCACAGTGGGGCCCACCCATGAATGTGTGCACAGCACCTAGCCCTGAGTGTGTGTGTGTACAGGTCCTGGCACTGTGTATGCGTACAGGATGTAGCCCAGTGGGTTCCAGCCCTGAGTGTGTGCATACAGGACCTACCACAGTGGGGCCTTGCCCTGAGTGTATGTACACGATCTAGCGCTGTGGAGCCTGACTTTCAGTGTGCACGTACAGGATCTAGCACAATGGGGCCCAGCTCTGAGTGCAACCTCTAGATGCTGCTGGAATGCGAATAACAATGTGCAGGAGGGCAGAAGACTGGCTATGGGCTATAGAGGTATAGACTCAGAGACTCATAGGTCAGAAGGGACCAATATGATCATCTAGTCTGACCTCCTGCACAAAGCAGGCCACAGAACCCTACCCATCCACTTCTATAACAACCGCTAACCTATGCCCGAGTTACTGAAGTCTTCAAATTGTGGTTTGAAGACCTCAAGCTGCAGAAAATCCACCAGCAAGCGACCCGTGCCCCATGCTGCAGAGGAAGGCGAAAAACCTCCAGGGCCTCTGCCAATCCGCCCTGGAGGAAAATTCCTTCCCGACCCCAAATATGGCAATCAGTTAAACCCTGAGCATGTGGTCAAGACTCACCAGCCAGCACTCAGGAAAGAATTCTCTGCATTAAAATTAAAAAAAAAGTAACCGGATCCATCCATCCAACATCCCATCACAGACCATTGAGCAGACTTATCTGCTGATAATCCAAGATCAATTGCCAAATTAAACTATCCTATCATACCATCCCCTCCATAAACTTATCGAGTTTAGTTCTTAAAGCCAGATATGTCTTTTGCCCCCACTACTCCCCTTGAAGGCTGTTCCAGACTTCACTCCTCTAATGGTTAGAAACCTTCATCTAACTTCAAGTCTAAACTTCCTAATGTCCAGTTTGTACCCATTTGTCCTTGTGTCCACATTAGTACTAAGCTTAAATAATTCCTCTCCCTCCCTAATGTTAATCCCCCTGATATATTTATGTAGAGCAAGCATGTCCCCCTGCAGCCTTTCTTTTGGCTAGGCAAAAAGCCAAGCTCTTTGCGTCTCCTTTCATAAGGCAGGTTATCCATTCCTTGGATCATCCTGGTAGCCCATCTCTGAACCTGTTCCAGTTTGAATTCATCCTTCTAAACATGGGAGACCAGAACTGCACACAGTATTCCAGGTGAGGTCTCACCAGTGCCTTATATAACGGCACTAACACCTCCTTATCTTTGCTGGAAATACCTTGCCTGATGCATCCTAAAACCACATTTGCTTTTTTAACGGCCATATCGCATTGGCAGCTCATAGTCATCCTGTGATCAACCAATACTCCAAGGTCCTTCTCCTCCTCTGTTACTTCCAAGGGATGTGTCCCAATGTATATCTAAAATTCTTATTATTAATCCCTAAGTGCATGACCTTGCACTTTTCACTATTAAATTTCATCCTATTACTATTACTCCAGTTTGCAAGGTGGTCCAGATCTTCCTGTATATAGTATCCGGTCCTCCTCTGTGTTAGCAATACCTCCCACCTTTGTGTCATCCGCAAACTTATTAGCACATTCCTGCTCTTGTACCAAGGTCAGTACAAAAAGATAAATAAGTTTGGTCCAAAAACCGATCCCCGAGGAGCTCCACATAGTAACCTCCTCCAGCCTGACAGTTCACTTCAATACGACCCGTTGGAGTCTCCCCTTTAACCAGTTCCTTATCACCTTAACAATTTTCATATTCATCCCATCTTTTCCAATTTAAACTAACAATTCCCCATGTGGAACCATGTCAAATGCCTTACTGAAATCGAGGTAAATTAGATCTACTGCATTTCCTTGTCTAGATAATCTGTCACCTTCTCGAAGGAGATCAGGTTGGTTTGGCACGATCTACCTTTAGTAAAACATGTTGTAATTTACCAATTACCATTGACCTCATGTCCTAACTACTTTCTCCTTCAAAATTTTTACCAATACCTTACATACTACAGATGTCAAACTAACAGGCCTATATTACTCGGATCACATTTTTTCCTTCTTGAAGATAGGAACTACATTAGCAATTCTCCAGTCATACGGTACAACCCCTGAGTTACCGATTCGTTAAAAATTCTTGCAATGGGCTTGCAATTTCATGCGCCAGTTCCTTTGATATTCTGGTGGAGATTGTCTGGGCCTCTGATTGTCCGTTAAGCTGTCAAGTTTGGCTTCCGCCTCAGATGTGGTAATATCCACTTCCATATCCTCATTCCCGTTTATCATCCTTCCATCATCCCTAAGCTCCCATTAGCCTTATTAAAGACTGAGGCAAAGTACTTATTTAGATATTGGGCCATGCCAGGTTATCCTTAACCTCCATTCCATCCTCAGTGTATAGCGGTCCCACTTCTTCCTTCTTTGTTTTCTTCTTATTTATGGCTATAGAACTTTTACTATTGGTTTTAATTCCTTTGCAAGGTCCAACTCTACATGGCTTTTAGCCTTCCTCCACTTTATCCCTACATGTTCTGACTCACTAAGGTAGCTTCCCTTGCTAATCTCACCTTCTTCCACTCCTTGTAGGCTTTCTGCTTTTTCTTATCACCTTCTATAAGATGCTTAGTCTACAGCTCCTGCCTATGGTTTTTTCCCCTTCCTTGGATGCAGGCTTCCGATAGTTTCTGCAGTTGCGACTTAAAGTAATTCCAGGCCTCCTCTGCATTTAGATCCACAAGTTCTTCAGTCCCAATTCAACTTCCCTAACTAATTTCCTTAACTCTTTAAAGTTAGCCCTTGAGAAGTCAAAAACCCTAATCCCACATCTATTTTCGTTTATCCTTCCATCTAGTTTGAACTGAATTAGCTCATAATCACTTGAACCAAGGTTGTCCCCTACAACCATTTCTTCTATGAGGTCCTCACTGCTCACCAAAACCAAATCTAAAATGGCATCCCCTCTTGTTGGTTCTTCAACTACTTGGCCTGGGATGGGGCTTAAAGAGGGCGGTGTGTGTGCGCGCACAGAGGACGCGGTATGAAGAGGGGCAGGTGGGTGCGGGTTTGCAGGGACCAATGTGGCACGGCCAGAGATGAGTAATGACGTGGAGCCAGGAAACCCTGCTCTCTGGGCCAGGTTTACTTGTCCAGTATCTGAGGTTTATTACATAGTAGATATAACAGATGAGGCAGGGCAGGTTCAGTCCATTCGCCCATAAGAAGCCGGCTCCTGTGCTGTGCTCTGCTTAGTGCCTTATGGGCAAAGCCTTCAAAACATTCGTATCACCAGTGAGGCAGACGTCCCTTTTAGCTTGACTGTTGCCCGTTAAGTTTTGAGAATCAACATTAACTCCTGATGTCTTTGACTTTCCAGGGGAATACGAGGCAGCGAAAGGTGAGGGCATTTGCACTAGTTGTGATTATGCTTTAAATTGGAAAAGGAACACTCAGAGCTGTGTGTGCAAAGACGTGTTAGTGTAAAACATTAATTTGTTACAGAGACGAATAATGTACACGACAAGGGGAAATCCAGATATTACCCAGACATAATGGATGGGAAATTTGTGGCATTGAAATATGAATATTAACAGTTTTATTTTTCACAACATTAACCCTTGGAAATACCCTTAAAAAGCAAACCAACGTCACTTACTGACACCTGAGAGACCCTGTAACAAGAACAATGATTCTTTTATACCAATAGGGCCCAGCCCAGTGAGCTCTCCATGGGTGTTCTCCCGCACCCCTAGGTCTCCTTGGAGCAGGATTGAGCCCTGTTGGCTTCCACACACACCAGCTGTAGGATCAGGCACATGGGTCTGATCCCACTGAAGCTGGCAGGAATTGCAGGTGCTCATCACCCCTTGGGGTCACCCAGCATCACCCAGAGGATGGAGACACTCATGAGGGAAGAGATCTTTAAGCAGCAGGCCCAGGTTCTCTGCTTGGCCAGGACCTGCCTGGGGTGAGGGCAGTGAGGGAGCTGGTTATGGCTCCCTGGTTCTCGGCTGCCCCAGGGGTTGCTCTAATTCACTCCAGCTGGCTGTGGTCCCTGAGAATTGGTGATGTTCCCTGCCCTGCCCCAGCACACACACCCCAGCCCCAAAACTCCCCCTACACCAGGATGGTGGGGGGAGGCAGTTGACACAGGAGCCAGACATGCTGCTTTATCTCATCTGGGCTCTCCCTACGGCAGGGGAATTCTCTGATGTCCAGGGCCTGGTTCCAGCCAGTCTGCACCATCTCTGCACATAGTGACCGGAACAGGGCAAAGAACTGGGCCCTTTATCTGCCCTCCTGACTCACATGAGTGATTCCCACAGGTGCGGCCCCCTTGATTTCTGGGGGGAAGGCTTGCAGGATCAGATGCAATAAAGGAGAAATCATATCTATTGACTAGGAGCCCAATCCTGCTGTCCATACTCAGGCAAAATTCCCACTGAAGCCAATGTAATGTGGGGTTAGAACTGGGCACTTTTGTTACTGAGAATCTCTCCTGTTGATTCATTTATGTTCTTTTTTCCCTTTTCTCTCCTCTCGTTCCCATGGACCCTCTGGCAGAACTGGGTAAGCTGTTTCTGGTTGTGTGGTTTGTTTTTCATAGTATGTGACTTGCTGAGGCTGCATTTCATTTGTGTAAATTCTCATTTCTGATTATTTCAGGACTCACCAGAGCCCAAGGATATGCAGGTAACTAACGCTGATACTGCCGCAGTCACTCTCAGACCCATTCCTCTGGGATACTCGGTCGCTGCTCACTGTTCTTACAGTTCTCAATATGTAAGGGGTCAGGCAAAATGTGATTGTCTGGGTGAAACTTTGAGGAGCTTGGTTATGCACCCGCCCCCGCCCCAAGTACCTGCTGGGGGCAGGGGTGAGCTGGTGCAAACAGATAATTGGTTAACTGCTCGCTGTTGCTATTTTATAGCCTCTAGTTACTCCATTGTTTATTTCAGTCCTTGCCATTTTTTGGCAGAAACATCCAACCGATGAGCTTATCCAGCCCTGCTGGATGCAGTGGCAGAGTGTGGGTGGAGGGCAGACGGGCAGCTGGTGGCTCTAGAAGGGTCACTGGTGCAAGGAACAAGGAATTTAAACCTGTCCCCACACTTAAGGCTTCTCAGTGTGGGGAATTCATGGGGAAGAGCCCAGAGTAGCTAGTGTGGAATATTCTGCACTTGTATCTTCCAATGGGGATTAACCCAAAGCAGACAAGCGCACTGTTAGCATGGAATCAGAGTGTCCACAAAGGCAGCTTGTGTTGATTAGACATGTAGACAAGTCCTTAATGTTACTTCCAAGCAGAGGTGAAAGTAAACCAGGGTGCCCTGGTGCAGTGCATTGGTAAGAGATTGGCCGGCTGGGGGCGGGACTCTGGATGCTGCCGGCAGGGTAACATTGGGTGATGATGGGCATGGGGGCCCATCCTTCCCCTTCTGCCCGCTTCCTCCCCTTCTATCCTCCTCCCCCACAGGAGCCCACACCACCCCCCCATAACCCCCAGTGCCAGACAGCCAGGGGCAGAGGGGTGAGGCCCCAGCCCGAGCCAGCACACACACACCCTAGGTGGTGCTGCCTCAAGCTCCCACCCTGAGCCCCCTCCCCAAGGGGCGGTTGCCATAGGACAGTACCTGTAAGAAATGTAACTTACTTTCATACCTGCTTCCAAGAGAATGAGGAGAAGCCTCCCACCAGGTCCCTTCCCAGGGACCACAAGCCCTGACTACCCCCTGCTGTGGCAAAGCTGTGCCTAGATCTGCTGGTTCCTAGGTCAGCACTTTACCGACAAGAGCATCTGTTCACTGCCCCGATAACAGACAGGACACTGGACTGGCCAGGGAGGGGCAGTGACAGGGGAGAGCTTGGGGAGCAGAGCCCCGTAACACCAGGGGACTGTCACAGAGCTTGAGTCTCACATGCTACCATAGGACATGGACCTTGCACATATGCACTGTGCTAGTGCCCAGTGCCTGGGTGTGTGAATTAAAGCAGCACAGGAGTGTGTGGGGGCGGGGGGCAGTCAGAGCTGAGAAGCAGGTGAGAGCAGGGGGTTCTGAGGCAGGAAGGAGGAGGCAGCGGCTGGATGATGCTCAGCAGCAGGGAGTTTGTTCGCAGTGTAGGGGGAGCTGGTGGGAGAAGGGAACAAAAGGAGAAGGAGAGTGAGTGGGGCTGGTAGAAGGGGAGGAGCAGGAGGTGTCAGGTGAGGGGTGAGCAGGGCAGAGCCTGAGGGGTGAGGACAAGGAGTGGAGCCAGTGAAGGGGATGGCAGTGGGTGTGAGGGGGCCTGTAGCCCGATCTATAGATTCTATATTGATTATACTGATAACTTACGAATCTGTAGTTGTCACTTTGTGGGTTGACCGGTTTTTCTCCCAAGATCAGGAGCAAAGTCACAGACACCCCAGCTCAGGAAGGGAGACAGAGATGCTATAGAACATCCATCGGCACATTCATATATTTAGATAATTTTTTGCAGAAGAGCCTAAAACATGAGCCATTGTTTTTCAATGTGGTGGGCCAGAGTGAGGAGGAGGAGGAGTTGGTGGCAGTGATCAGGTCAGAATGGCAGGGCAAAGCTAGAATCAGGAAGGCCAGATGCTCCTTCTGGGTTATTTCAGACCCTCACCACTGCCAGCCCTGCTTCCCTCCCCGCCCTTGCTGCCCCTAGAGCCCAGCCGTAGCTCAGGCATCAGTACCCTGGGCATGGCTGGGCTCGGGCCATTCACAACCCCGGCCCCTGGAGCCGTAGGCGGGAAAGATTCCTGAGCCGTCTCCTGATGCCATTCTCTAGGATCTCCGTCCCGGGGGTCCTCGCCCCCTCATCCCCACAGCTGCCCTGTCCTGGCAGGGTCCCAGGCCCTGAGTCACTCGCGGCTGCTCCCAGCTGGCCCGGCCTGGGCTCCAGCAGGCATTGGGCTGGGACGCACTCGTTGCCAAGACTCCAGCGCTTGACCCAGCCCGGCTTTGTCCCACGCTGACCCCTCCCTTGGTGGGTACGCGTTGCTCTCAATGGCTGAGCCCTCTCTCTGCCGCTGCCTCTGCTGCTGTGTTCGCAGGCTCAACCTCTGCAGGCCAATGGCACTGCTGGGGCTGCCCTTCCCTCACACCTGGTTCTCTGTGTCTGGGCAATTGGCCGTAAGTGGGCAGTGATCTGCTTAGAACGCACCCCCATGCTGCGCCCAGAGGGCAGAGACCAGCCAGGCTGGCAGCAAAGTGCCATACACTGGTTTAATCCTTTCCTTCCCCCAACCCCAGCAGCCCCAGAAGCCCCGCCGCAGTGCCACTCAACTTCCCGTGCTCTGACCCCAGGACCTGGTCCGGCAGCTCGGGGGATCGCTGGTGAATGTGTGGGGCAGAGTAACCAGGGCTTCCTGCACCCCAGGTCCGTGTGCAATGGGAAGGCTCCACGCTGTCAACATCCACCTTAGGGTCTAGCAGTGAGTGTTATTATTGAAGGGGCTCTCTGTCTGAGTGCGGACGAGGCCCCTCAAGGGCAGCAGCAAACCCTGAGATGGTGCAAGGATCTCAGTGCACCCGTGGCCTCTCTGGCTGGTCCTGACGAGTATTGTAGTGACCCTTCGGTCTCCGTGCTGGCCCTCATCACCCTCAGTTCAATATCCAGCCATCAGGGGGCTCAGTACCCCAG
Source organism: Chelonoidis abingdonii (assembly GCF_003597395.2). NCBI lineage: Eukaryota > Metazoa > Chordata > Testudines > Testudinidae > Chelonoidis > Chelonoidis abingdonii. The sequence continues at coordinate 1,992,544 of NC_133781.1, read as the reverse complement.
GGCACAGAATCATACATATCAGGGTTGGAAGGAGCCTCAGAGATCATCTAGCGCAACCCCCTGCTCAAAGCAGGATAATTCCAAATAAATCATCCAGCCAGGGCTTTGTCAAGCTGACCTTAAAATCTCTGAGAAGAGATTCCACCACCTCCCTGGGTACCCATTCCAGGCTTCACATCCTCCTAGTAAAAAAGTTTTTCCTAACATCCAACCTAAACTCCCCCACTGCAACTTGAGACCATACTCCTTGTTCTGTCTCTGCTACACTGAGAACAGTGTAGATCCATCCTCTTTGGAACGCCTTTCAGGTAGTTGAAGCAGCTATCAAATACCCCCTCATTCTTCTCTTCTGCAACTAAATAATCCTAGTCCTCAGCCTCCTCATAAAGTCATGTGCTCCAGCCCCTAATCATTTTTGTTGCCTCCGCTGGACTCTTCCAGGTTTCCACATCCTTTGTAGTGTGGAGCCCTAACCAGACACATACTCAGATGAGGCCTCACCAACGTCGAATAGAGGGAAGATCATGTCCTCGATCTGCTGGCAATGCTCCTACTTATACAGCCCAAAATGCCTTTAGTCTTCTTGCACAAGGGCACACTGTTGACTCTATCCAGCTTCTCGTCCACTGTAACCCATAGGTCCTTTCTGCAGAACTGCTGACAGCCACTTGGTCCCTAGTCTGTAGCAGTGCATAGGATTCTTCCGTCCTAAGTGCAGGACTCTGCACTTGTCTTTTTTCAACCTCATCAGATTTCTTTGGGCCAATCCTCTAATTTGTCTAGGTCCCTCTGTAATCCTATCCCTACCCTCCGAACGTAGTCTAACCAACTCCTCCCAGTTTAGTGTCATCTGCAAACTTGCTGAGGGTGCAGTCCACACCATCCTCCAGATCATTAATGAAGATATTGAACAAAACCGGCCGAGGGCCCACACTTGGGGCACTCCGCTTGATACCGGCTGTCAACTAGACATGGAGCCATTGAGCAGGGGCAGCCAGAGGGCAGGGGCAGCAGGCTCAGAGACAGCCACAGGGAAGAGGGAACAGCCTGGGAGCTGGGATGCGGAGGCCAGGAATCAGGTGGGAGACACCACCCTGTGCTCAGTTGCTCCAGGTTCTCACTCAGGGATGCAGTCTCCATTGGGCCCAAGCAGACAGACTGGAGAGAGCAAGGCTCTGTCTGCCTGGGGAATGGGCAGCAGTTCCGTTAAATGGGAGCCAGTTGTGCAGACTCATCATGGAGTGGCACCCCCAAGTTTCCCCATCAGCTGGCTCTGAGTGGCCCTGCAACTTGCCCTGCCTCAGTTTAGTCTCTTCAGCCTTCTTTAAACGGCTCCCCACACTCCAAAAGGGCTGAGACAAAAGTCCCCTGCTGGGGTCTGCACTGAGTCCAAGTAAACCCCAAAATAAAATCTTTTCCTTTACTCTGCTCCAGCCTCTGGCTCTAATTCAAGGGCCTCACTCTCCTTGAGTCAGGAGCCCCCAGCCCTCTTTCCTGGAGCTGGGTTCGGTTCGGACTGTATCTTTGTTCCCTGCAGCCCTCACCCCCAGGCCTCTGTCCTCATACAGCTGCTGTTTCTATCAATGTTGTCTCTGGCAACTTTTCCCATTTAGAGGAGCTCCTCTCTCTAGGTGCACCCCTTCCAGGCTCCTTGCTCTGTGAGCTCTCCTGGGATCCCCTCGCCTCAGCTGCTTCCTGTTTCTGGGATCCCTCCAGCTGAGCCCTGGTAACTCTTTATTGGACTTATTAGCTGTTTAGCTGCCAACCAGCCACCTAGGAATTTAGTTACTTCCAGGTGCGGCTGGGTTGGCTGGTTCTCCCTTACAGGAGCCTGTCGCAGGTAGGCTGGTCCCTGACTCCCCTTAAAGGGCCAGCCCCCATGACCTCCCTTCCCCCAGTCTACCTAAAGGCAGGCTTGACCGTGGCTAACACTTGGTTATGTTCTGCAGCCAGGGGCACTTCCTGTCCTTCTGCCACAAGGAAACTTACAAGGCTCTTGGCCATATTTTTATTCTTGTCACTGAATTGTGAAAAAAATGAAGAGACCAGCAGTTGTGTTCCCCACAGTCCTGTGTAGCTCATGTGATGGGCAAAACCCCCATAGTCTTCAGCATGGCCTAGTTCAGAACAACTTGAACTCTACGAGCCAGGCCCTCTGGCCATAGCAGAAGCAGGCAATAGCACCGGGCTTCCACCATTGTCATCATGCTGCTGTAACAGATACGTGCTGGCTACAGAGCCAGATACACACCAGATGTGCTCATCACAAGGCCCTTTAATGCTCTGCCAGGTATGGCTGAGGTTAGCGTAAATAAAGTCTGTTACACACAGCCCCACCTAGCTACAAGGTTCCTCCAACAGCTCCCTCCCAGGACACACTCACACACGTGCCTTTGGAGTTAAGTTTGTCTTTCATTCAGAGAGCTCCTGATTAACATCTCTAATTATTACTGAGCCCAGCTTTTTTTTCTGCATCCTTCAGTAAATGAGCTCTGGGAGCACATTTCAGATCCTCTTCTGTCCACATGGCTGGTGTAACGTTATCAGCTGGGAAAGTGCCTTTCTGCTGCTCCCCTTTTCCTGTAGGATGGACTTTGGTTTAGCCCAGCTCTGGTTTGGGCTTGTGTTGCTCTTTCAGGTCTCTAGGGGGAGAGGTCCCCAGTCTTTTCCTTTTCTATTTCAACTTCTTCTTGGACGTGTGTTTTTATGGTGGCTTTTCCCTCCAGCAGGTAGAACACCACCTCAGACAGTCCATCTTCCACGCAGTGGGCCTGTACCTCTGCACCCACCACAGCTCTGTGCTTATCTCCAGCTGGCTGGTGTAGCTGCCCAGTTGCTCTGTTTTCTGGAGAAGCTGCGCCTGCTCTCTGACAGAATTTCATCTCTTTCCACAAGGCCTCTGGGCTCTCCTGCTTTGTATGCATGTCAGAGCTGAGCTTTGTTCCACATTCGATCTTAAGCTGGTACTGGAGATTAGTCAGCTCCTTCTGTAACAACAAACACTGCTGTTCCTCAGTCACCTTCCCGTGCTGAGACAGGCTCCTTCCAGGGCTCTTGCTCCCGCTGGATGGCTTGGGCTGAGATCCAGTCCCTTGTCAGCGTATGTTCTCCAGCTCCTGCAGGGCCTCAGCCTTTGGGCCTGGAGGGTGCTCAGCTGTGTAAGGCCTTTTGCCCTGCTCCCCTCAGCTGCAGCAACTTTTTCCTCTAGCTCTTCCCAGTCCACTAGTGGGTGGGTTTGTTGGGTCGCTGTAGAGGACATGGCCACTAGTGTAGCTTCCTCTGTGACGAGCACCTCTGTATCTGTGCCTGTCGACATCCAGTCCTTCAGTACGTTATCCACTTGTTCTGCTAAAAAGCCTCCCAGGACACCCGCAGCATCACTGCACTTCCCTGTGTAAATGCAGCCTCCTGGTGATTTATTGCTGGGCTCTCTCTTATCGCACACACCAGAGCCCTCAGCCTGCACCTCTGCCCCCTCCTGAGCTTTTGTCTGTCTAGTTCTTTAACTTATTGCAGGAGCTGTTCCTTCTCCTCTATCAGCAAATGTCTACATTTGATCTAAGAGGTGTGATTCCCAGCTCATGTAGACGGACCTGTGTTAGCACCTAAAAATAGCCATGTGACCAGGGTAGCACAGGTGGCAACTTCAGCTACTGCCTGAGTAGAAACCCACCCAACGCCCTTGGTATGTTCTCAGGCACCTGGCCCAAGCTGCCCTTACTAGCCAGGCTACACTGCTTCTATTAGCATGCTAGCTTCAGTGTGCTAGCCTGAGCAGAGCTAGTACAGGGACGTTTACATGAGCTGGGAATCTCACCTCCCAACTCAGTTGCAGACACCCTCTGTTTCCAGTTTGCCGGGTTTCTTCCTTCTAACCCGTGTGGCAGGCTCCTGTGTCCCAGCAAACCCTGCTCTAGTTTCCCAGCCACACCAGTCACATCCTGTAGCACTTTTTGGGCCCCTCCTTCGCAAGGCCTAGGGCTTGTGCAAGCCCCTACAGTTTTGGCTCCTGGGTAACTTTCCTCTGCATGGCTCATTTGCTACCGTCGCCACCTGCAGCTTGGCTGCCTTGAGACTGTTGTTCCCCAGTTCTCTGATGCTTTGCACCTCCAATGGCTGAACTATTCTGGTCTCCAGGTGCTGCTGCTTCTTCTCTAGGGCCAGGGCTCCTTGACCAGGGGTATTGGCAATTCCAACTGCCACTTCCTCCCTGTGGCGTGGTGCCTGACGCTTGGTACATTGAGCAGCTGTGAGTTTCTCCTGTATTTGAATAATCTCATCAGCCCTTCACTTACACAGGTGCTAGAGCTTTATCTCCAATGGATGGGCTTCTTGGGAGCTAGAGCAGAATTTCTTCTGCAGAACGCCTTGTTTCGGTGCCTTGACCTGTTTGCTCTTTGTAGCCTCAACCTGGTGGCTTCTCTCCTGCTCTGTGAGTAGCTCCTTCTGCCTGTCCTCTGGTCACTGGGTTTGCTCCTGTTGCTTGGCCAGTTTCAGTAAGAAAACCAGCACCTGGGCCTACAAATTACAGAGCTGTTCAATAGCCCTGTCAGAACTCTAGTAACACCCCTCTCCTGGGACCACCAGAGATGCTGAATCACATTTAGCTTCTGCCTGAGCTCCCCTGGCCCAGAGAGCCAGCTGTCCCCTAGAGCTGCTGGTTGGATCATTTTCCAAGGGAGTCAGTTCTGGTTCTTGGGGGAAGCTACTCAAATGCCTCCAGTTCCCAAGCTTTGAATCTGGGAGTGAGGCTAAGGTATCCCTGGTAAGCGGAGGGACATCTGAAACCCATGGCTGGCCTCTCCCTCTGACACTTATACCCCAGGGCCTGCTTTCTTAGTGTAACCCTTCTGCCCCTCTGAGTTGGCAGCAACAAGGGCTGGGTTCAGTATCCAGGGGTTCCGTTTCAGTAACACAATGCATAACCGGCTCGAGCCCCCACCCAGTGACCTGGGACACTTACATACCATACACCTCTGGGCGCCTCTAGGAGGCAGTACTTCCCCTCTCGCAAGCACGGAGTCTGAGTGTAACAATATCTTTTTAATAAAGAAAGGAATCAATGCGGCATCCATAATGGAGAAAACCACACAAACAGGGTTATAACACAAACCAACAAAAACCCACCCCGTATGTTTGCAAGTCCTTTCCCTTTAGGGTCTTAGTCCAATCACCCCAAAGTCCAAGAACCCAAAAGTCTCTGGTCAGTGCCACCCCAGATTAAGAGTTTATCTGTAGATTTTACCCATCCCCCTCCCCAAGGCTGGTGGAAATGAGGGGGAAGTCCCACACAGTGTCAAGGGCACCTACATGGGCAGGGCCAACGCTCTGCCTCTCCACGAAGTTCATGTTGCAGTCTTCACCACAACCAGCTCCACCACCACCAGCTGCACTGCTCCTCCAGTTCTCCTGCAAATGCTTCACTCAGCCCACTGTTCATGGGCTGCTCCAACTGCTCTGCTCCTCATAACAACAGTCTTCAGACTCCCCACTAGTTAACACAGCACTCATTCAGCTCTTAGTAGGCAAGCCCTGGTGCACCATTGGCCCAACATGAATTCAGCTCAGCAGTCTCTAGACAGACTCCTAATGGAATCAAAATTAGCTCTACCTTACGTGAGAAAGAGAGTGCAATTGGTGTTCCAGGCCCACAAAAGGGAAGGGGAAGACCCACACCCACACAGTCCCCAAACCTCTCAATTCATTAGGGTTTGGACCCCTAT